>NW_026294595.1:23192995-23254345 GCF_007827085.1 Peromyscus californicus insignis | reverse complement strand
TGTCTCTCTTTTAATTTAATTTTTTCTTCATTGCTGCCTGGCATTATTTAAGGTGGTCCTTACACAGGAGACCTCCCCTTCTCCATCTCTGGGTAATTTAGTAGACACTAAAATTACATCCAATGTTCCCCTCTCCTCTCTCGTGTTTCCTCTGTTCCCTTTATTAAATGTTAGTTATTGATTTTCTAAAATCAATGTCTGTTGTGGGGCTTCCCCCCTTACAAGTATCTGAAGCACGTTGCTGATCATCTGGATAACAAAAGCTTTGTGTCATGAAGCCCCCCCCCCCATGTTAAAACTGTTAATTTTTTTTTTTTTTTTGGAAAGAGAGAGAGAGAAAGGAAAATGAGATTTAAAAGCTAGGCTACCAGAAGTATTCTTTTGCAGTGAAGCCCTGTTTGAAGTGTTTATTTCTTCTTGTTTCTTCCTCCTTACACTCCCTTCATGATTCTGCTGTGAAATACCAACTTGGCTCCAGCAGTGAGGTCAGGCCACAGCCCAGTTTGGGGACAGGGAGAGATCCAGGCTCCCTGGGAACTCTGGTGGCACAGACGTTGGGGCCTCACAGGTAACACAGTGTACCAGGGAGGGATTCGGTCAGGGACACCAACCATTTCCCCTATGAACAGCCATTAATTTGGGACAAGCTTACACACTCTGAGGTGGATAAAAGTTGAACTGTGATTTTTCAGGCATTTAGCCCAGACCCTAGACAGTCAACAGCACGTCTGTCTGTTGCCCCACAGCTTCTTTGACTTAAGACTGTTACCTGTCTCTTTTTTCCAGAGTCTATGAGAAAACGTGCTATAAGCTAAGGACTTGTCAGTGTTCTCATTGGGTTTGATCTGACTTAGCAGTGTCCAGGTCTTGAGAGGCAGGTAGGAGAGCCACCCCCCATGACTCTTTCATTTTCTTTCTCATCAAATACATACCCAATGCATTTTCTTTTGGGAATTGCCAGGAGTTATCTGAACTGAGTGGTGTTTTTCTTCTTTCCTGGATTCATGGAAAAGATGTCACTTTTGAGCTTGTGTCTTTGCTGATAACACTAAATATGGATGATGCTTATCAGCATCATCTAGAAATTCCTGGAAAGGAATAATAGCAACAATAACCGTAGAAATAGAAGCTGCAAGGCGGAAAAAAAAAAAGGCCCAAGACCTAGAATGGCACTTTATATAATTTTAATGAAGTCAGCGGTGTGTGTATGGATAGACTAAATGACAAGGAGACAAACCGGCAAAGCAGTCCCTGTGTGTTTGAATGGCTGGCCAAAACCTTGGCTTAGAAGATGGTGATGTGTACTATTATTTTTTTTTAAAAGCCCAGGACAAGAAGAAGACAGATCAGGGGACATAAATATAGAAAGAGAGGAGCAATCTAAAAAAATCCAACCTCCCATGTTCTCAGGCCAGCAAGATGACTAGCAAAGACAGTGCCAGGGCCAAGCTAAGCCATGGCTAGTAATTCCTCCCCATTCACCCACAGGGAAAGCAGGGAATCTCTTCCTAGAAAATAAGATGTTCAGGGAGGAAAGGGGGAGTAAGGTTAGGAGGAAGGCGGCAAAAAGCAAATAGCCAGCAGACAAGAATGTGTGTAGGTTTCAGGAAAGTTCAGTCAGATGATCCTCAGCCGCCTGACTCACTTTGTAACACTTTCACTAAGGCTGGAGAGGAGGGGGAAAGCCAGCCCCCCCCTCCTTTATAGTCCTCTGATTATACCCCACTATCTCCACGTAGCCCTTGGAGGCAGGAATGAGCACTCCAGACTCCGCTGCCGGCTGCCACCCACTTGCAGCCAGTTTGTAACTTGCAAAGTTTGTTGCTTTCACCCCTTGATTTAGGCAGCAGGGTTCCTGGGATGCTCCAGTTTCCTTCTTGATTAGCAACCTTCTGTGAAGAGGGGCCTGCCTCCCCAGTTCCCCGTGTTCCACCATCAGCCTCTGGAAAAGTCACACAGGCATATGTGCGTGGGTAACAAAACTGAAATCGCTGGGCTGCCTGTTTCAGAGGAAGGAGTGAAGTTGTCTTTTAAGGGAAAACTGACTTAGGAAGGGGAGAAGAAGGAAATGAAAGAGGGAAGAAAAAGTTACTTGATTTTGCTTCAAAGTTTCTACTAAAGGTTTGGGTGCTGTGGGCTAGGGAGGAGAGGGCGAGGGGCAGTCAGGACAGCTCTTACCAAACACCTTTGCTCTCTGATTTTCAGTTTATACAGAAAAGTACTTAAGTTGAATGTCTTGGGGAGAAGCAATCAGATGAGCAGAAACGATTATCCCTGCTTAAAAGAAACCTTCACTCCTTTCCACTTCTTTAAAGGGAGGTGGAGGTGCTGTTAGTGATGCTGAGAGGCAATGAGGGATGGAGATGTTGCTCCCATTGCAGAGGTGCTTAAATGGAAAGAAAGGGGACTGCAATCAACCCCTTCTCAGGATGAGGCTTCCACCCCCGCCTCCCTCAGAGGTGAGATAGGGATGGGCAACTGGGAGTGAGAGACCCCTCTCTACATATCAAAGCAGGATAGTGTCCTTCAGGCTTTAAGTGGTCACAACTTACCTATCTTTGCAACAGTAGAAATCTTTGGCAAGTCGCTTTTGTAAAGTTGATGAGTTTGTTCTAGGGAGCCTGTTTCCTTACTTCGAATGCTCTCGGGCTGTCTGTACCGCAGGTACCAGTTCTGAGGGGTGCTCCGGAGATATCCATCTCCATCCTGTTCTCTCTGTGGAGACGCTGCACACACAAGGCTGGGGGCTATGTATCTAGACGGATCTATTTGTTTTATTTTTGGTTTGGAAAAACTAAGCCAATTGGGGTAGACACGTGCTTTCCTTCGCAGCAGCAGAGCTAGCAGCCAGCCTGGTGGCATCCTTGCTGTGGCGGTCCACCAGGGGATAAGGGTAGGCTTCAGGTTTTTAAACTTTGCAGTGTTGCTCTGCTGTCAAGTAAAAATGATTTAACACCTTTTTGCGTTTATTTTCAAATGTGGGGGAAACCTAGACTGCAGCTCCCCGTTAAAACTACTCTGTCATAGGTTTCACATTCTTCCCTTCGTCTTCTCTTCCTTAATTTGCTTAAAGAAAATTACAAGAGGTTGTTCAAGACCCTAATGCCATATTTTCCTGGGGTAGAGGGAAATGTGTGTTTCCCCTGAAGGTAGGAAAGAAGGCTGCTGCTAGCTCTCTACCAGGACTGTGATTATTCCGGGGGCGGGGGGGGTGGGGGGATGGCGGGCGGGGGGTGCTTTTTCTTACAACTCTCTCTGTCATCTGCATTCTTCCAAGGCTCTGAAGGTGCATTTTCTTCTGTGTGAAAGGAGATTCTTTGTCCCATTCCTCTCCAGCACCGTGGCTTCCCAAGGTAGACACTATTTTGTGCCTGTCACAGAGAGAGGGAGTGTGCAGGTTTGCAATGCTCACAGACAATTGATTGTCTGCGCTAATGTGTTTCATTTACATGTTTATAACGTCAATGGTGCTGGGTGTCCACTGTACCATTCATTCCCGTATTCCCACAAGGGGGCAATTGTCTGAATGGCCAAGTCAGACACCTTTTTGATTGCTCTTTGCTTGTCTTTTTAGAGCAAAGAGATAAAGGAGGAAAATCTGTGATGCAGAAACACTAGTTGAAAATATACAAAATGTCACCTACAAAAGCAGATGTTAACATAAGCCCAAATATGCTTTTTTGCCAAGACGTGCATGTTGAAGAATAGAATTCAGAGCAGAGAGAAGGATGACCCCCAAACCAACAAATGCAGCCCCGTGTCTTTACTTCTCTTTCTTCTTAAGCAACCAGATGAAATGTGATTTTTCCTTTTATTTTTTGAGGCTTGGAACATCCAGGCCCCTCCTTGTTGTGAGTGTGTGTGCTGTGATTTGTGAATTTTGTCTATATTTATATAGTTCTGTCTGTGCCAACATCATCAGCTTACCACTTGGATAAAAAACCTATTGAGTGACTATTTGGGCTGTAGGGAGTGTAAACTTTTAAAAGTAAGATCCAAGGATTTCTTCATCAAGCAGTTTTTAGAGGAAAAAAAAAAAAGATAATAATCATCAGGCTGCAGGAAGCCTTGCCTTCATAAGCTGTGTGCCAAATACTTTTATCTTGGGTGACAGTTGTGTCAGAGCGAAAGCTCTCAAGAAAAGTGTAACTAGTAATTACAAAGTAAATAAAGGATTTCATTTTAAGATGTTCTGTGCTGTTTCTCCTCTCTCTCTCTCTCTCGTCTCTCTCTCTCTCTCTCTCTCTCTCTCTCTCTCTCTCTCTCTCTCGTGTGTGTGTGTGTGTGTGTGTGTGTGTGTGTGTGTGTGTGTGTGTGTGTGTGTTGTGTTTCCTGTCAGGGTGCTGACAGGAAAAAACCATCCATGCATGTGTCTTTTGGAGTTTCTCTCCTCTCAGTTCTCTCCTGCATATCATACATCTATGCAAGCCCACAGGAGTACACCTGTTTAAAAATCTTTCACAGATCGGATGGTGCCTTGCTGGCTCATTTATGTAATGCCATCATTAGAAGTTGGTCTGGTTTTGTGTGTGGTCCAGGAGGAGAGAAAATCCTCACTGTTGTGTCATGTGGTGGGAAGTAAATGGGGTGGGGGGGTGGGTTATAATTTTGTAGCAAATTAGGGGAAAAAGAAATCGCCAGTCAGTGGAAGGATTTTTTGCCTCTCTGAGAAGACACACAGTAGCTGCACCGTTAGCTGAACCCCTGACACGGCGGTCTTTTGAATGCCTTAGGTATGATTTCACTTTCGCTCACATCAATGCTGACCTGAATGCCTTTCATATCTGATCCGCTGTGTCTCTCCCAGTAAACATCCCCTGAGGGGAGAACAAAGAAAGAGCTCTTCTTCTTCTTAATCACAATTCAGCCCTTTCACCGCCGGCAGGCTCCATTTGCATTCTGCCACAGAAAGCCAAGATGAAAAGAGAGAGAGAGAGAGAGAGAGAGAGAGAGAGAGAAGAGAGAGAGAGGAGAGAGAGAGAGAGAGAGAGAGAGAGAGGAGGCAGAGGCAGGGGATAGTGGCTGAGTAAAGTAACTTAGGTGTTTGTGGCTGTTTGTTGGGCCTTCCCCTAGTTACAGCCTTATATAGTTGATACTCACCCTGCCTGTCCCTCCTGACAGGCATATAGTGTTACAAGATGGCATGTCAGTACTATTCATGGCCACCGCTCCACTTGAGGTAAAAAGTGTCAGAGAGGGATTGAATTCTACCCTAGAAGCCTGTAAGATTCGGGGGTCAGGTGTGCAGACTTCCCAGTCTCGAATGCTACTTACAATCTGGCCTTAATAACTATGATTGTTTACCGTATGACCTAGGAGGTGAGGGCACTGGAGGATGGGCGGGAAGGGGCGGGCTTGGAGACCCAGCCCTGGTCTGGCTGAAGGGGCTGGTGCACAGCCTGAACACAGACAAAAAAATCCTCAGGAAAACTGGAAAAGACTTTCCCGTTCCCCCCCTCCAACCCTGACTTTTTATGATAATTCATATTTTCAAATGAAAGGGGAAAAAAGCCAAGAAAGAAACTCTCAGATGAGCCAAAAAGGAAAAAAAAAATCTCTGAAAAGAATTTTAGGGGGAAAAGTTGTTCTATTTTAAAAAGCTTTGAGGGCTGTAAAGTGCCACGTTTTTCACACCTTCTCCATACTTTTTTTTTCAGATTTTTTTAGTATGTTTAACATTTGTGAGATGACAGCCTTTTTGTATCTCAAACTGGATGCTTCAGGATTTGTAGGGAGGGGCTGGTGGTATTCACGTTTTCTTGACAGAGAAAGTTTGTGCCTAAAGGGCTCCTTCTTGCTGGGAATTGTTTAAACCCTCGTAGGCAGACCTGTCAGGTTTTCCTGTGTTATTTGTCTCCATTTTCAACATGCAAAAGTAACGTGCAGTGGAGGACACCGGAACAAGACCACAGCAAGAGAAGGTCCCTCTCGTGACAACTTTTGAGTGCATTATCTTGCTGGAGAACCGTCTTGTCTTTTTCCACTTTCTGAAACCACTTTTAAGATACCAACAGTTCTTCCTCCACAATTAGACCACACGCCCAATACACACACACACACACACACACACACACACACACACACACACACACACTCCACACCACACACCCTTGGACATACAGGCTTTCCAAAAGAAGAGAGAACTGTTTCATATGGGTAGCTTTTCCAACACCCATGTGGTATCCTTCACTTACGAGAGCAGCAGGAGTGGACACATTAGGAGTTGTACATGGGCATGTGACACAGATTCCTAGTTTTTTTTCCCCCCTTTTTCCCAGAAGATTTACAGAATTTACAAAAAGAGATTAGCCCTACACCTTCCACCCCTCCTATCCACCCCCATGACTCAAGCAATGAAGGATTTAGGCAGATTTACTTCGGCAAACACCTTTGGACACTGGGGGTGGGGGGGGTGGGGGGAGTCTGTTTGCAAAAGGAGGCTTTTGTTAAGTGAGGTACCGGGCAGCTGTGATATTAACCTACCCAGCAATGCGGGTTAACTCTTTCAGTGCCTGGCCCTTTGCACTCAGCAGATGAAATCCTGGCTCTCCAAAGACACTCAGAATTCTGGCTCTAGCAGTTTATTATTCAGACAAGTCTTGTAGACATGAAAACTGTTCAAGCTTTTAAAACAATGTGGTTTAATTAGATGAGGTGGACTTACATTGCTCATAAGCCCTCCAAATGGTGGTTTATAATTGGCAAGGAAAAAAAAAAGATAGAGAAAGGGAGTCAAGACAGCACATTAAATATTCCAAGAAATATCTTTAGAAAAGCTATTTTCATGTCTAGCTTTTAAAATATTAGACTCCGGTCGCTAGAGGGAATGGAGCAGCTGGGGCCTCTCTCCTCACTATGAAAGACACCAGAAGTTTGTGATGGAGAAAGGGACTTGGAAAGCTGCGGAGGCCAATCGGACAGTGACATTATCTCAGCCCTAATATCCTTGGGAGGGGAAAGTCTTGCCTATCTGTCAGAGCTAGAGAGGTCATGTGAACCTCAGAGTCAGGCCCTTGGGCCACTGTTACCAGCTTGAGACTTTCCAAAGCAAGCAGAGAGGTTTTTATGAGGAAGGAGTTAATGGTTATTTTTTGTTGGGCACAAGAATAACTTTACAGGTGTTGCATTTGGGCTTAAATAAGATCGCCTTATTTAGTTTCGAAAGAGAGTGTAGGTGTCAACGTTCGAGCAGCCATAAATGTGTGAGAAAGTAAAGGGTATGAGACATGACAGAATTAAAGGTGTTTGCTATGTTGTTACACCGTGTGTCAGGCTGCGAGCTCCTTTTGTCACAGCCTCCTGGTGATTTGACAGCGCAGATCTACTTCCCTTCTAGGTGAGACAGCATTTTTTAACTGGAGTTATAAATACGGTGCACCCTTTGGGTTGTGCCCTGCATCCCAGATTCGTGAATCCTATTGGAAATATCTTGCCCTAAGACACAATGAACAAACACCCATACACAAGGGGGCTGTGGGCTAGGGCCTGGGTAACGCCAGCTTCACAGTAGCTGGCATTGACTGTTGTTTGGCAAGAAGATCCTCTGCCAAATCATCCAATAATTAAGTTTTATGTTATTTGTATGAACGACCAAGCATGCAGTATTCCTTTTCAAATCAAAAGGAGGCTTAAAATTACTTTTTGAACACTTTCAGACCATGGTCAGGTCACAGTTTGGGGGCTGAATTAAAATGATCTCATTCATGATCTAATTGAGGCTGGCACAACCTTATAGCAGTAGCAGGAGTACATAAATATAAATCAAAGACCAAAATTTAGCAAATCATATCATTTGCTAGAAATCTGCTCATGAATTATTCTCCAATTGCCAACCCAGAAGTTAAACTTTGTCTCCCCTCAGCAACAGTAACTGCAGATTTTTTTTTCAGGCTTCTGACAGGAAAGTTAGAGGAGCTGAATAGAGAAAGGAGAAGGAAGATGATCGATGTTTCATCAGATAACTGTGTGTTTGTGACCCAAGAAAGTATGAGAGCTGATAAAGCCATGCCCAGTACCAGTGGGCACTGCAGCCTTGCTTAGACATTAACACTGGCTGGCTTTCAGAAAGCAGCCTCAGATGAGCCAGTGCCCTGACACAGAGGGTAGAGAGGAGAAAACATTGCCAAAGGACCTGACTGAAACTTTGCTTTCATTTTTTTCAACCGAAGGATGCAATCGTCATAATGATTCACGATTACTTGCAGTTCATTCTCTTGCTGAGCCGAGACTTAAAATGCTGAGACTTGAAGCTGTCGCTACAGTGAGAAGATGAGATGGAGCTATTAGTTACCTCTCCCATTTTAACTACAAAATTAAGACTCCAAATAACTTCCCGACCAATAAGGCTCAAATATCACATTCTATTGTAACTACCACTTGGGGGTTCGTCTTCATTTTTGTGTATCTATGCATTATTTCACCTTTGTTCATGTGTATTCTACTATAAACATGAAGAGGTTGAATTCTTAACTTGAATATTTTGAGGTTAAAATTTTACATCTCAGTTGTATGAGGGCAATCCTCCTAGCAAACAATAAATATAGAACTGGTCAGTTTACCCAACTTAACTTAAAGGAAAGTGAGATTTTAAATCTCCACGATACAGAAGAAGCTTAAAAAATAATCTCAGGTGTCAGAGGTAAAATGATTCCTTTCTTTTGAGAATAAGTAATTACCTGTAATGATTTGCCGTGACAACAAGACACATTCCACATACAAACCAGTAATGGCTACATTGCTTATATGACAAGATATCAGGTTTTGTTCTTTACAGACTGTTTCACATTTCTTAATTAATCCTAGAAAGGGGGGGGAAAGGGTATTTTTTAACAAGGAAGTAGCCACTCACTCTCTCCAAATAAGTAATGAGTAACAAATCAACGAAT
Organism: Peromyscus californicus insignis; assembly: GCF_007827085.1. NCBI lineage: Eukaryota > Metazoa > Chordata > Mammalia > Rodentia > Cricetidae > Peromyscus > Peromyscus californicus. Next base: position 23,245,460 of record NW_026294595.1, on the reverse strand, counting down.
TTAAAGCATTATGCCATGTAAAAATTCTGAGATTTTTTTTCCTCCTCACACACAAATGAGTGCATCTCAAGCAGTCAATGCCCACGTGATCCATAGATTCAGCATACAGCTTTCACTATTTAAATTGTATTTATATTCTCTTGCATATCCAAGTCACTGTAATCAAGGAAACTTTGCAATTTGCCTGTTCTTGGAAGTACCTGTTTCTATTTTCGACACTAAGCACATCAATGGAGTGTTTCCCATCATGAGATTTCTCAGTTGTGAGAGGTGAGGTTTACATAGAAAGAGCTCCGTAGGTTGTGTTTTCATAATAAATAGACCTATTAAGGAGGAACTGTCTAGGAGCAAAATGGTTGTCCTCTAAAGACCTCTTCCATCACCTTTGCTCTCCTAACGGAAGGTGAAGCTTAAATGCAGTCCCTATGCACACACTCCTGTATACACAACACTACTGCCCACTAGGACCCACATTCTGCTTCTCTTCCTCTTTAGCCTCTATTATAAGATCCACCACGTGATGAGACACACTTAAACAAAAAGAGTAGATGGGAAGAACTGATGTAGAGTTTTGCTGTAGGATTTCTGGAGGGAAAAGTGTCCTGTATGCTACCTGATTCTTAAAAAAACTTACTTATGTCTATTAATCTAAGATTAAGTGTATTATTTAGGATAAATTACTAGCTTTATGCTTTTAAGCTGTTTTCCTTCAACAGTACCAACCTTAACACAGATTATCCTAAATTGATTGCAAGTCATTTGAGGAAAGAAAAGGAAAGAAAAGAAAAAAGCCAGCATTCTGGGGTCCTAGTTAAAGATGGTGTTTTAAAGTAGTATTTATGGTGTTTAGGAGAAAAGGGGAGGGAGGTTTAAAACTATACTAAATACTTGGAAGTGTGTGGTGCTTTCTACACGTGCAGATAAAGAGTGAGGTAGCCTTGCCCTGTGAAGTCCAGACCACAAATGATACGTGTCAGTAGGTTCTTTGATAGGGCTTCTGGCCACAGTGTTTTTGTGCTGTCAAACTGCTGTGTTGAACAAACACCTCCTCCAGGACCAAGTGATAAATGCAGGGACAGGCTGGCTTCAACCAGTCTCAGTGACCTCCTCAGCCACACCCCCATCCCCAGGCCCACCTCCTTCCCCTCCCCCACACTTGAAGTTGACAGTGTAGAGTGGTGGGCAAGGTCTTCCCAGGTGTCAGTGGTGACTGATTGCTGGTCCTCCCTTGGTCTTAGGAATCAGTACTCTGGGGTTGCAGGCAAAGTCCCGTTTCTGGCAGGCTTTATCTGGTCTTTTTCAATGAAACCAAACTGAGCTTCTAAACTTTTGCCAACCTCAACTTTTTCCACTGTTACTTAGTCATTTGAAACACAGCTTGCTCCCCTTGTCTTTCCCTAGTCACTTGAGCTTTATTTTCTACAGTTCAGATGATTACATCGTGCAACACAAAACACAATTTTGCCTCAAAAACATCCAAACGCAGTACCTCCTACTTCTTGCTTTCTAGTGTGCTTTTAGGGCCAGCCTTTCAGTGGTACAGCCGACTGAAATTTGTCTTCTCTCGGTTGAAACATTACTCTCTGACTAAAGCCTGTGTACTGGTGCCTTTGTGTGCGCGTTTTTTCCCCTGATGTTAAATGAATTTCCGTCTTCTACTTCTGCAATCTCCAAGAACTAGATAAACCATTATATTTTTTTCCCTGCTCGTATTTTAACGTGGCGGTCCTGACAGCAGGACGATTATTGCACTTTATGTTTTAGTGGATGTTTGCTGTTGCTAGTTACAGCAACACTTATCATAAGACAGCAAGGAAGGAGTAGTCCCTGGTAATTAAAGTAATGAAATATTCATTTACTCTACCTTTTCTGTAGTCTCACAAATTAGGCTGCTACATTTAATGCCTGCACTGCCTCTGTTTTTATTATAATGGCAGCTTTCGCATCTGCAATTAGGACTAATTCTGACAGTTACAATTTCTGAGGGATGGTAAACAGTGAACGAGATGTGCGGCAGAGGTATTACACGTGAAAAGCCCTTGTCTCTTTAACCTTGTTGTTTTTTTTTCTCGCAGAGGTTACCTTTTCCCGATGGTGCAAAATCGACTTGACATAACTGTTCATCAGTTTCAGGGTTTTCCCTGGAGGTATTTGCATCAAATCAGCCCAGTCAAGCTTCAAGTTGAAATTGGCAGGCCAGAAACTCACAGGGTAGGGACTAGAAAAGAGACAGCCCAAGTACAGGCAGCAAACTGACAGCCGCCCAGTGAAAGGCAGAGGGGGAGAGGCTGGAAGAAAGAGAAAGCTTTTCAACTTGGGTGTTGGGGAACCCCAGCCCCTCCTGGGCCAATCGCAGTAGCGTTGGCTCCTGGAGGAGCTCGGAAAGGTCTAGCTTCAGAATACCTCCAGCTAGTTCCTACCGCTAGAGCCCCTCAGCCCTGCCTGGGTTCACATTTGCTTACTCTGATTGGATGCCTAAAGAGGAGTGGGCACAGTTAATTAAATGGAAGGGACGATTTGAAGCACCTCCCCAATACTTAGTAAAGCTCAAAGGCCAAATCTCATGATCAGTGTTCTAGAAGAAAATAAGAAGGTTTGGGTCTCTCTCTCTCTCTCTCTCTCTCTCTCTCTCTCTCTCTCTCTCTCTCTCTCTCCCTCCTTCCCTCCCACTCTCCCCCACTCTCTCTCCCACTCTCTAATCGTTAACTTGTAGGACCATGAACAACCCTTCTTCTTACCATGTCTGTTTTCTCCGTTTCTCCTCTGAAGCAGATTAAATGCTCATAGAGACCAGAGATTGGGAGCCTGTAAATTCAAAAAGCTAATGTGTTTTAGTCAACCAAAGCAGTCACGTAGCAAACATTATGTCGAAAGAGACACTCCTGTAAGTAGTATGGAGTTGCAATTCCTCTTTGTCAAGTAATTCCCTTCTTCCCTGATGCTAGAGACTGTTTAAAGACCCCAAAACATGGCAAATCTTAAAACAGTGATGACATTTGATTTTTATTTTGCTATTGAGAGTACCACTTTAAGGAGAATTCTATAGTTGCAAAACTTGTTTTCACAATGAAAATAAATATAAAAAAATGATATCTTTGGCAGAGTACATGTTTTTCTCCTTTATGTCTGTAAAACAGATGCACGTTTTCTTCATTCTTTTCTACATTTTTTAACTTTGGTGAAGGGGGGAGGCTGGTGTCTTTGCCGGATGATTTAAAATCCCCTTCTCTTTCCAGCTAGACTTGGGGGTCGAATAAACCCTTGCTTTCAAGCGGTCTTCAAGCTCCGTGTATGACAGGCATTGGCTGCTCTGCTGATGCCCATTGGACAGGCACTGTTGAGCTAAAGTGCTGTGACGGACGGCACAGTTTTGTTAAGCTGTGAACAAAGGGCTGGAGGTGCCTTGCTGGCACCATCCATGTGCACGCTGGCCTTGTCACAGTTTGCTCGCCTTAATGCTCTGTTTATTCCTAGATATTAAAACTTAAATTCTGAACACTAAGTTTTCAAATTGTACTACACACCAACTTTATTTTAAAAGCTTTAACTTTGAAGACCCTAGGGTCCACTGGCTCTTCTAGCTCCCATGCAACCAATATTAAAACACAGCTTTGGAAAATAAACAGATTCCCAATAGCTTCTTAGCTGCTATCCATTTAAAAATGGGATTTCAGTCTTAAAAAGTCTTATTAGGGTAAAAGATTTATTTCTTCTTTGATCATTGGCTGAAAGTCATTATTTATTTCCAACAGTGGGTTCTCACGTAAATTCCTAAGGGAAACTTACCTTGTGTATACACAGCACAGCATGAACTTTTAAAAAGAGATACTATTTAAAAGATAGTAATAAAAGAAATCATTTAGAAGTACCTGTAAGGGTAAGCTCCTACCCACTGGCAGGGAGGAAATCCAGGGAGTTTGTGTGAACGTGAGCCTTACTTAAGACATAGCAGAGGAATTAGGCTGAGACTTAAAAATAAAACCGTGGCTACAAAAATTCCTGCTCCACAGACAACAGACAAGTCTTCAAAAGAAATCTTAAGTTTGGTACTAAATTTAGTTTCCAGTGTCCTGTTGAATGGGTCTCGGGCTTTATCTTGGCCGGTTTTTTGTTCCCCCTCTGCCTTCTTCCTCTCTCCAGGTTTGCGTCAAGTGTTTGCGAAGAGATTAGTTAGCGAGTTTATATTGAGGAGGTAGCCATGGGAAGCAGCTTGCTCCTCAAAGGAACGCAGTGGGTCCGCGTGGGAGGATGCAAGGAGTTCACACTGGCTCAGGCCTGGGACCAGGTACTTCATTTTCTCCCGGAGACTAATGGTTTCTAGAAAGGCCGGTGGGGATGGCTTGGCCATCAGGGGCACAGATGTTACCACTTTCAGAAACTTCCCAACAAACATTCGTGCCAGAACAACCTTATTAAAAAAAAAAAGGAAGGAAGGAAGGAAGGAAGGAAGGAAGGAAGGAAGGAAGGAAGGAAGGAAGGAAAGAAGGGAGGAAAAAAGTTGAAGTCTATTGCCAGAGCACCCCCTTCTCATTATGTAAAGAGGCTATAATTTGAGATATTCAGGGTTATTTTTACCTTCATTCATAAGGCAGCATCTTTCTACAGAGCATTTATGAACGTGGGGACGGTGGCAAAGAGGAATAAAATAGACAGCTGCGTGAAAGTACTGTTGTTAACCAGCAGGGAGACTGCGCTAAAGAGCAGAGAGGATCTCCCAGGTAAAGCAGCCCGACCTGCCTCAACACACTTGCTTAGCATTGGCCGTGCAGTTGACTGATGTGAGCTCCCGCCACCACCCACTTTCAGCTACAGTTTTGCTCAGAGTTCCTTAGAACCAGGCACTTCTCCTCAGATGGAGATGCCTAGGCAAGGGTAAGCTTCTGTTGCTAGCTTTGGCGTAGCCTTTTACCTGGGAAAGATACTTGGGGGCAGCATAGCTTTATAGGACACTCTGTGGCTTGTTTCTTTACTTCCCTCACAGATTTCTGTGTGCAGACTCGTAGGCATGAACAAGATTTAGACATGTAATCTCCAGCTGGCAAAAGAGTCAACCTTTTAATATATTAATAGGGTGGATTTTTTAGTGAATATCCTAAGTGAGTTTGGGCATCAGGTTTGATATTTCCTATTAATACTTTGTCATCAACTATTAATAAAGAGACAGACAATCAGGTCTGGACTCAAATCATCCTCCTGCCCCAATCCCATCTCAACATTATCTGCTTTGTCCCGTCAACCCATATCCTAATCATTCTGTCTTTCAATTGCTCTAAATGAGGCCGAGATCCCAGCTATGTTTTGTGACAAACACGTGGCTAGGGTTGATGTGACTCTTTGCTTTTTAATGCACTGTCCCGGTTTAGTGTCTTCTAATGAAAAGGGTACAAACGAAACATAGCGGAAGAAGAAGTCTCGTAAACATCGCCTTGGAGCAACAACATTGCTTACATGGCCTTTCCCCCTTTTATCCAGGCAGGCAGAAAATGGCCTAGCTCAGGACTCGTCCAAGTGAGCACATTTCAGAGCTATTCAGAGGATGATTGGAGGGAGACACCAGCCCTGTGCTACCAATGAAGTGCATTAACTGAGAATGTCCCTGAGATTGAGTTGGGTATGATGTTAATCTAGGATATCCCTGGAGGGATCACTAATTCACGAGAAAGTAGTAAAGCATAGACCTTCTACTTAGCATACGGTTGACATAAGGCTTCAGAAACAAGTATCCATGTCTACGGCCCCCCCTAACCTCCACCCCACGAATTTCCTTTCCTAGCTGCACAAGGAGCAAGCTCTGCTTCACATAAGTAAGATCTTTGAATTTATCTGCACTGAGGTACAGCTTTAATGATCTGTATCTGCAAGCCAGGAGCATGAATTTGATCTCATTGCATCATAGTGTGGAGATGAGATAGAATAGTACTACAGCACACCAGTGCCTTGTGACCAGGTGGCATAAACAGTCCTTCCATTTTTAAAGCGATAACTTCCCCCATCATTGTTTCTTTACCTTATGTGTATGCTTCTTACGATACAGATCTGAGGGAATTGCGCAAGCTTTAGACTTGCCAGCCCCCAGCTCCCAGGCCTAGTACAGACTAATTCACAAACTTGCCATATTAGACTATCAGATTGAAACCAAGGATTTCTACTAGTAGTAGAATTGGGAAGCCCATTGTTTTGGTTATCATTTCATCAGCCCCAACTGATACTAGTATGCTCAAGGAAAACATACTTCAGTTACAGTTGATTTTCAGATTCCAAAATGGTACTGCAAAGCCTGTGCATCTCTAATTATATTTTATGCTAGGCTGTGCAATACCAAAATATACGCTGCAGCAATCAGCGAGTGAACAGTATCAATCAATTTGTAAACAGATGAAGTCACTCATTCCCAAACTGGTTTTCCAAAAACAATTACTAAATTACAATAGAAAAAAATTGTACAGTTACTGTATTTGTGTGCTGTGTTACAATCAACATACCAGGGAAACAAAACAATTTAATGCAGAAAAATCATCATTCATCTACATTATAATTGCTTCTTTTTCACATCTACAGGGCGGTTAATTAAAATTGTGATTAAATGCGGTCGCGCTGCCTAAGATGTCTTGCCCAAAACAGGTGGTACAGAATTTAAAAGTAAAAAAAATGTAATTAGCATTGGAAATTGAGAAATTGCCTGTAAGAATCAGTGTTAATTTCAGTCAGTGATGAGGTAATTTATAAATGAATGCAGTGGAGGCTGTGCAAATGCACAATTGCCTTCCTTGCCTTTCTTAGCATTCTCAGCATGCAGGTGAAAATGTTTTCAAAATATTGAGGTAATTTGAAAATCAATCCATGCATTTTGTATCTTTTTTCTCCCATTTGTACCAAATGCTGAACAAATGCTGCCATGGATGGCACAGTCCATCAGCTTTTTGCTGTCTGTGTTACACATATTCTCAACCTCGAAGAAGAAACGTAGCAACACAAATTTCAGGCCTAAAATTGTTGCAGGGGCCAGATCTGGGTGCTTGATAGGGATTGGTTTGCTGAGAAGACTTCCCATCAATACAATAAAAAGCAGAGGGAGAGCTCTTCATGGTGCAGGTAGCACCTCTGAAAAGACCTTTAACTAATTCAACAGATGCTTGAAACTTAGTTTTTAAAGTTTAAGGAAGAGACAGAAACTTATCATAGTGCTTCTATTTTTCTTACAATTTTCATCATTAGTATTTCCTATAAACCTGTGAGATTGGTTAAAAGTTATTCCTAGAAACAATTTTTCTACCCATGAATTCTACTTATGAATATCTCCTTTCTTTCAGCGAACACACCACTGTCCAACAAAGCAGAACATGAACAATGTAGTTCAAGCGTTCTCTTTTGGCACATGAGTAAATTTATCATCTTATTTTAAATTATTTGTGTTTATACATCTAGATTTTTACAGTTATTTATGCTGCTAAAGTGAGGAACACCCAGCCTTTAAAAATCTCTTGCTAATGTGAGAAATTTAACCCTCATCTGCTTAGCCTGATCCTTCAAACAGTATGAATCTAAAGATTTTAAAAATCAAACTCAAATTTGAGTCCGGGTGGCTGGCTGGACAGCTCTGACACCATGGGCCTGTGGGCTTCCTAAACAGTTTCTTCTGTCTTGCACTCTGCACAGTGATCTCTCTCTATCCAGGTAAACTCATCCAGAGCATATGTGAACTGCCATCGATCAATTTGATCATTGGATTCTTTCATAGAAAACGTCTGGCATGGTTCTTTGAAGAAAGACTATGATTTTACTCTGAAGATACATTTTGGGTAGCCCTGGCATTTTGCAGGGAGGGATGAAAAATAAGGAACCCTCTATATCTGGGGTTATGTTGCCAGTCTCGACCTGCTATTGGGTCTTCCTCCTTGGCCCATCCTTGTCTTTTTAGGGTTCAAATGAAATGTGCAGTTTAGAGGAGCTGGCAAGTCAGCTGCTTGTTCTGAGTATCATGTCGTCACGTCTCCCATATTTAAGTATGTTTCCCATTTAATATTACAAGTAGGGAGAAAATTAGTCCTGAAAGGTCACAGTTAACTCCATGATCCTGCTCTGTTCACTGCTCCTGCTTCCCACTAACTGTGATGACCATGGCTTCATATTCTAATACAGCCTACCTCCAGTGAGGGCAGAGGGGGCAGATCTCCTCAAAGGCTGACTTCCTAGGTTCCCTTCAGAACCTGGGAACATAAGGCCTACAGACACATGGGGCTTGGCTCAGATTTCAGGAGAGAGGTAAAGTAGGGAAAGCATTGTGATGAGCTCCAGGCTGCTCTGGTCCTGAGCTCACGAGAGATTCCCAAACCGAGCAAATCACAGATGTCAGTAGAGCTCCAGGCCCCTCATAACCTCGTGAAATTTGCAGTGGAAATCTCCTTGTCTCTTCATGTTTGGTTCTCATGCCCTGCCAACAAGCAGGGCCATGTGGAGCTACCTAGTTAAGAGAGTGCACCTGTGTTAGCGTGTTGAGGGTGACAGCATCTTTCAGACAAACTTCTTCTGGCCAGTCTCCTTTCCCCATCCTCGGGAGGCATCAGCATCCTCTGAAAAGGCATGGGATGCTTGGCTGTTCTGGCTCCCGAGTTCTTTCTTAAAATCTTTTTCTTTTCAAAGTTTGCCATGTAAGTTCACTAGATATATTCACTGTTCCTCTTTGAGGGTGATGTCAGATTCATGAAAGAAAATGCAAGGTTTCAGGTATCCCAGGCTGGCCTCTTGAACTTGCTGTGTAGCTGAGGTTGATCTTGCACTTCTGATCCTTCTGCCTCAGCCTCCTACATGCGGGGGTTACAAGTGTGCACCACCATGCCTGCTTCCCTGCCATGTTAGGAATCAAGCACAAGGTCTTATGCATGGGAGGCAAGCAGTCTGCCAACCGAGTCACATCCTTAGCCTCTGCCTTTTTCTTTTTCACTCAGAGTCTCTTTCACCTTTATTCCTGAGGGTTAGCTGAACTTTTCATTATGAGAGAACAAACTTTTTTCGCCTTCTAGAAATGATGATAAAAAGTATGTCACTGTATCCTTTTTAGGCCTCTGGACTTTTAGCAAGAACTTGCGGGGGTTCATTCTGCACTCAGCACACCTACTGACCGTAGGGGATGATGGATGGATGGAGCTAGGTGCCACGGAGCTCATCTTGTAGTGAGAAAGAAGGCAGTGGGTGAAGGATGAAACTGGGATGGAGTTGTACGGAACTGTGTATCCTGTGAGGAAAGGGTACAGAAAACAGCATAGCTGGATCTGGGAGCAGGTGGTCAGGGGATACCTCCCGGCAAGTTGGCGGGGGAGGGAAATATTGTCATACAAGATGGGTTCTAAGAGTGGAGTGATGGAAGGTGTTCTGCGTCAAGAGAAGGGCATGAACAAGCATCTGAGGACACAGAGGGCTAAAAGATCAAGTAATGCCAGCCATCTAAGGTGTCTGCAGCACAGAGCCCATATGTAGAGACAGCTCAAACTGAGTCTGTGAAAGTGTATTGGAACAGAAGACTTTCCTAGCCCAGAACTCCAGCTTTTATCCAGTAAATAGGGATGCTGAGGTTGTGAAGTATTCCTGAAAGAACAGTGACATAATCGTGTTTGTGTTTCATAGCAGGTGTCTGGTACCTCCAGGAAACGTCATAGCCAGCACTGATGGAGAATTGATAGAGCACGCAATGCCTTTGAAACTGTGCTAAAAAAATCTCCCCTATGTTTTCTGTCAATTATTCTGTGAAATAGGTAGTATTATTTCACTGATCTTTTTACAGGTGAGGCAATTAAAGACTAGAAGGGCCTGAGCCCAGAGCCAGGAAGAAAGCTTGTGTTAAATGCTGCTACAGCCATGGAATTTCCAGACTCACAGGCAGCAGTGATCGCTGGCTGGAGGGATATTGAGAAAAGGAAACACAGCAGTTGAAAAAGTTACAGTGAGGCAGTTTGATTCCCTATTTCAGGATGAATATGAGACTGAGGTGCAAGGGTTTTTCATCCTCAGAAGCCTTCTTCTCATTTATCAGCAAGTCACTTTGAAAACGAAACAGAAAAATGAGTGTCAACCCTTGAGAAACTGACACTAGAATACGTTATATCACTGGGACTTTGGAAAGATGGTTAATAGACAGCCAGTCAAACCAATGGGGCTTACCAACACCCAGAACACTGGCTGGCTGCATAGTTCATGACATGAAGACCTTCCTCCTTACAAACAAACAAAAATAATCCCTTTGCAGTGTCTATTCCCCCCGCTTTCTAAATTAACTCTTCCATTGCCTAAGATTTCTCCATCCTCAACCTTCTGAATTTTCACACTGCCTTGTCTCTGCTGTCCTGGGACAACCCCCAAAGCTGCTAAGGTTTCGTAACAACAATGTGACAAATTGTTGTCCTTTCATTCACGTTGGACATCTTTGCCAGGCTTGCTTGTTGTGTTGTCTGTTTAGCTGTGTCATAGGACCAAAGGTGCCTGCCTTTATACAGCATGTCAAATCTGGTTAACATGCAGCCATTTATCTTTAAAACCACTGCCACACAATGGCAGCGGTGGGCCAGGCCACAGGGCTCCAAGCACAACCCAATTTTTCAGACCATCTTTTCTGCATATGGGGAGCACATTGGATGGCAGAGAAGATGTTTTGTGATTTGGGGAATCTCTTAGAGACAAATTGTAGAGTGCAAGTGCAGTGTAGCTGGACTGCTGGGTGCCCAGTGAAGTGAAGAAAATCAGATGCAGCACAGGCTGAAAGAATGAAGCAAGAATTCATATCTCTGTTGCAGAACATACACAGTACTCTGCTCACACAGGGAGTTCATAGACAGACAAAAGCACATTTGTTTGTTGTTTTTATGCAAGGAGATTCTAGGGCCACAGTTGGTGTGCATATTTACACATAAGCCTTCTTTAAGCAATTTGTACTGGTGGGTGTGTCCACACGTGAATATGCAAATGTGCTTGCACGAGACGACAATTTGCTCTTACAGATTTAAGGTATGAGAAAGGCCTGTTAGCTCACTGAGGCGTTTCTCCCCTCATGTAGTGGAGCGGAATCTACGATTGTTTCAATAAAGGACTGTGTGTTTAAAGAAAACCTCTGAGCCAGTATCAAGTATTACAGTGATTTTTTTTTTTTTAACCTTCATGACACTTGCAAACTTTAGAACCTAATTCACTTTGGGTTTCCTTTTTCTTTTTAACTATTTTAAAAAGTGTCTTAGGGATGATTTGCCCTTAAATAACTAATGACCAGCAAAGGAAAAAGGACAGAAAAAAATGTGATAAGCCTGCATAGACTAAAATGAAGAATTTGCTTCCTGGGAGCAAATAAAGAACTTAGCACAGCAAAGCTATGTAATTTAAATAAGCTATTAGAAATTAAAAGTATAAATACATAATACACGCGCACACACACACACACACACACACACACACACACACACACACACACACGCACACACACAGGCTGAAGTTAAAGTTACTTGAAATAACAGGCACTGTTTTTCTTTGCTTCCCCCTATTTCTCCCTGTCTCCACTGTCCCCTGTCCTCTCTCCATCCTCTTCTCTCCTTCTTCTCTTTTGAGTAAAAGACCCAAGAGATTGCCTTTCACTTTGAAAACAATCTCTAATATCAGGGAAATGTGCTGTTTGTTTATGCGTACATAATGCAGGTTTGTCCGCCTGGGAACTGCGGCAAATGGGAGAAGTATGCATGGATTTCACAGGTAACAGGATTACGTGGGCACATAATTGATCCATTTGGAAAAAAAAATGACAGTGCTCTAAGGATGCCTAGGCTTTGGAGATGGAGTTTATGAAACAGGCATTTGTAAATTCAAAGGAATCAATATGTCAATTTTATTACATCTCAGAGCCAGCTGGGCATTAAAGGAACAGTAGCCCTTAAAAACTGCAGATGCAATTCCTACATTGTTTACCTTTCTTAAAAGGCTTGGAATTTAAGGGAATGGGCTCACTGATCTTTATCTTTTTAAAAATCATTTTACATTGTAGAAAAAGAACAATAATTTGGCATTTTGCCGGTTTCTAAACCCTTGTTAAAATTGTCATTACAATTAAAGTCTGTTAATAGATACAGATAATAAACAGAATAGTGGCTTTCAAGTAGGTTCATGGTCAATAATTTGTTACAATTCATCCTTGAACTGTTTGCCTGTCTAGACTCCACCTCTGCTGATGTAAGGACACAGTTTGAGCTGAGCATTTTGTTCCCTTCAGAATTTTCTCAGTACATATATAAAGCATTCTTTTTTTTTTTAATTAGAGTCCTGACAGCTCAAAAAGGACCAAACTATTTTAAATTAAACTGCTAGATAGTAGAATTTGGACAATATCTGTGTGCAATATGAAGGGAAAGCAAATTCACATGAAGTTGGAATTTAAAGCTATTGACTGGTCCACACACAGATGAATCAGTACTTCTTTTGACTCCTTACAGTAAGCAGCATTGCAGGCCTGTGTTCTCATCTCTACTACCCAGACCCTGATGTAAGAACTTCTTTTGAGCTATTCACTTATAACTAGTGGAGCACAGTTCTTCTCTCTCCTATCAGGAAGTGAAGCACTCAGTATATTCAAAAGAGCAGAAAATTCAGACACATATCTACATTCTTCTAATTCCGTCATTTACTGTGTGGCCTCCAGTGAGTTTCTCAACCTTTCTGAACTCCAGTTCTTAAACTTTAGGGGATGAGGAGACAATACTTACTGATAGGATCTACTGCAATGGTAGACAAAATTTTAAAGACAATGTCTAGAAAATGCTCAGTTCTGATTATATTTTGAGATGTGACTAGCCAGGCTGCCAGCAATCCCACAAGGATGATAGGTCAGTTTCTGGGTTCTGATGAAACACTTTTGAGAAGAAGAAGCAATGACATTAGCCTAAGGTATTTGTTTATTAGAGATGAGAAAGAGAAAGACAGAAGGGGATGGAAGGAGCAGAGAAAGAGGAAGGGAAGGAGGAAGGATGAAGGAAGAGAGAGGGGGTAGGAGGATGAGGAAGAAGAGGAAAGGAGGGAAGAGTCACAGTGATGGATATGGCTTTTTATTTCTTCATTTCCAGGGAGTATACAAGACATTGTCTCTTAGAAATACTACCCTCCCACTGCCCCCCAAATACTTCTTAAATAATATATTCTGTGCTAACATTTATCATAGCATTTAATATCTTGTTCCTATTTGTCTCTCCATAAGTGTGTCAATGCCTTGAGGAGAGTGTTGCTTGCCTCTTAGTACCAGTAAATGGCTCAGCACCTGATGTACAGAAATAACTTGGTTAAAGCCAGTAGGTACATTAAAAAATTAGAATATATTATAATAGCTGGAAAACTCTGTCCCCATACCAATACCATCTTAAACTCTACTTTGTGTTAGCTTTGACAGTTTGAATTTGGAATGTTTTGGTTTGTATTTAAATCAACTGGCTGTCTGCTTTTCTTTTTTTTTACCCTGTTTTCTTTTTACTCCTTTTTCATCCCCCATGCCTGACACCTTTGAGACCTTTGAGTCAGGGAAGCTGACAGGCAGTATGGGTATTCAAGAAGTGTGAGACTTTGGACATCTGAGCTCAATTTTGGTTTCAGCTTTCATACCAACATGTGACCTGGGGCAAGTCGCTCAACCTGACAGTATCTCTATTTGTCGCAGTAAAACCTAAGTTCCAGGGTTGTGAAGAAAAGTAGTGATAGGTCAGATGGCAAGCGCATAGTAGGTGTTTTGTGTGATATCCCCCTCCCCCATTCTTGTACTGCATCTTGTCTTTAATGAATCCTCCTTTCCTCCATCAGCCAATGGTTGCTAGTCAACATACCGGGGGTGAGGAGCTTCCTCTGGTTCCAAACGTCATTTTGAAAGTTGGACTCTTTTCTTCTCAAGGAAATGAGCATGCAGAATCATCCTTGCTATTTTCTGCCTAATCTAACTGTTTCTTTGTCCTCGTCATCCTGTTTAGGAAGGCACTTTGGTGTTTTTGCAAGCCTTTGCCATCATCCTGTGCTTAGGCATCTCAGATTTCTCTTTCCTTATGGCCGATGGGAAATAGCAGAAAATAAGATGCAAGAGAGTCTCTTGCCTATGTGTTGGCCATGCAACTCTGTAGATTGGCTAGTTAATAGGGCTGATTAAAACATTCTGTTTGATTCTGCCTAAGCATACCAGAAATATTCAAAATCCACAGCTCCAAAATGTAAAGAAGGTGGTCAAATATAGTACTACATAATGAGGCTCCCTGTTGGTAGTATGGAAAGCAATTTAGAGTATAGCTTCAAATTCTAATGAAGAGCATTTTAAATCTTATACTGAATAGTGAATTTAAAATCCCCCTGTTCTTTGTAAGTATCTGAAGAGGGGCATGTAAATGCCATAAGTGAATTAATTACTGCCTGAAGTTGGTAAAGTGTGTGTGAATCCAAACTTTATTCTTGGGCTTCTCCTTTGCTTCTCAAGATTTTTGAATCGTTTCCTACATGTTGAGTTTTGAACACCTCTTAAACTCTTGAAATCATAGAAATAAGGTATTTTTCTTCACATGTGTTAAATGTTTTGATTTCAGAAGCACCACCCTTCCATCACAATAACAAAAAGCCTGCCCAGCATCAAGTATATGTACCTCGTGGAGTTCATAAGGCAGAAAACAAGAAACTTTGAAAACTTGACAAAAATGTTCTCTAAACTTTTGCCCCTCCTCTCCCAACTAACAATATAAGCTTCTTCTTCTATGACGTTAAGCTATAAGAGGCAAAACATTTTTATCTCCTGCTTATGCTTTGCTTACATTACATGGGGTCATGGAAGTTAGTGGACACCTGCTCTGAGCTGACTCTTCTGAACTGAACCCAAGGAGAAGGGAAAATGAAGCCCCTGTCAGCTGGCTGATGGCACCCACATGGTACCCACCCCAGTTCCTTCAGAGACTCCATCATTTCCATGGAAGGGCCAGAGGCCCTGCCAATATCTGCACATCATTGGCATGATAGACCATAACAGCTTCTTCAGAGCCGTTCCGGTCTATCGTGTCAATGCGTACTCAGGGAGTCCTCAATGCACGGATCATTGACACAGCACTACATAACGGCTCCTTAGCAGCCATTATTGGGTATCAAGTCAATGCATACTCAGGGAGCCTTTATTGCACAGTCCCGCACAAGCAGACACATTCCGAATACTAAAATTCCTTAGGAAAATTAGTCATTGCCCATGTGTGATAGCTGTTTTCCATTTTGAATTTTAACCATTATGGGGAAGAAGAAGGAAGAGAGAATATCAAAGTAGGCCAAAATGTCCTTTAAAAATTGGTGTGCAGGTTATAAGGGTGGGGTGGACATAGGAAGACGAGGCATGAGCTTACAGCTTCTCTTCCATGGCTTCGTTTCATTGTGTCGAAATGTAGAAAGCATACCACTTTCACTGGGGCTCTTCCTCAAGGAGAATGCAGCCCAGAAAACTTCATGGCTCAGTTATGGATCTCAGAAAATGATGTGCCTCTCTGTCATAAAGAAACAGTAGTGGGTACCATGATTAGCAACCTTGCAGAACCACACATCAAAATACTACCATATGCGATGGTGATGTCTATGAGACACTTCCCGTGTCAGTTCCTCTAGACTTTTAATAAACAGTATGTTGACTAGGAAAGAAAGCTCAATGCGAATCAAAATGATGTTCATGACCATACTGATAATACTACTACTATACTGCAATCACCATCATGTCTTATCACATGACAGGCCTTTGCATATTATCTCATTTAATTTTATGAGCAGATATTATAAGTTAGAAAATCGTGGCTGAGTAAGGTTGATGTCGTATGACACTGTTAAGTGACTGAGGTGGGATTTGAGCTAAGTTAGATGAAAGTCATGGTCTGATCATCCCATTGCCTGATCACAGGGGAAGGGGATTTTCATTTAGAATATCTAACCCACTGCCTATTTACTGGTCAGAAAAATGACATACAGTAATTTTAGTAATTTCGCCAAAGAGTAAAGAATACTGAGTTAGAGTCCATTTCAGAATGCAGGAAAAGGTGATGCTCCCCTTCTCTCTGGTGGCACATGAACCATGGACCAGACTTGAGATTTCAAGCCTGTTTGTGTTTTAGAAGGAAAATCCAGCGCTGCCTTCGCTTCTGCAAGGATTTTCTTGCATCAGATCAAAATGGTGTGAGTTTGCTGTTGTTGATATGTTTTCCTTTTGTGTTCTGCTTACTGACTGACATCTGCTGTCATGCTAAGCAGGTGTTCCTATGTAAACGAACGTGCCCTGTTTGTGTTTCGCCATCCTCGCCGCTGCGCACCCAAATGAGCAGCGTGATTAAGAATCCTGTAAATTTTTGAAAGGAAACGGATGGTTACCCTACTAGAACATAATTACACCGTTCCTACATCCGCAGCTCACTGCTGCAGCAGGGTTGGAGAACAGCAGAAATTAATAATATATAATAGCATCATTCTCGTAATTTATAAATGAAATAGAGAGGAGATTCTGCTGATATGCATTTTCTCCTTAATTCTCAAAGACAAAGTATAGATTAGAATTTTAGTGGGGTGAAACCTGGCCAGCAGTTTCCCACTAGTTGCCTGATTCATGATAGGACTGTTTCTTGCTTTGAGAAAAGAGCTAATATCTTTTATTAGGCCAGGGGAAAAAAATAAATAAACAAGATTCTCTAAAGGCAACACTACATAAAGAGGGTCTGAAAAAAAAAAATCTCTGTAGATTGTGTGCCCACTGAATTTGAAATAGGCATCATTTCTTTAAGACTTCAACATGTGCTAGCCTTTTTCCATCATTTTAATAGCATACCACATAGGTCAGCCCGCTGAGGAGAGAGACCTGATCAGTGAAAGATGTGGTCCCACAACAGCTCATAGGAAAAAGCTGTGGAAGTTCAGAGGGCTGCTGCACAGCAGAGCAGCACACATGTAGTTAGCAGCATTACCAGGGACACTCGAAATGTGTTAGTAAGGGGCATTACAAGGTATGTGTTTTACCACAGTGAAAGGCACGCCGTCTCCCAGAACATTATTTTGAGTGCCATGAATGTGCCAACAAGAGTAAGGGAATCCGTGCTTTTAATTCTGCTTTAGAAGAATGCTGGAGGAGTAACAGAGAGTTCTGAAGATGCAACGAAATGATGTGGGAAAAGAAACCACTCTATTTCTACCTTGTGTAGGTAACTACACCTTTAAAATATCTTTCTGTTTTAACCAGACATGAGTAACTTGCCCGACAAATGGCTAAACTCGGTTGTGTGAAGAGTTTGTCCCTGTGTGGCCAGAGCTAGGTTTTAAATGGTGTTATTTAGGCAGTTTTAGTTGCATGACCTCAATGACAATATATCCCAAAGTCAACAGCCTTTCTTGTTTTAAGCCACCTTAAAGAACATGAAAATATTGTTTACCTTTCAAGAGCAACTATCCATTTAAGATGCTCATCCATTTATGGGGTATCCATTTAGAGATCCCCTCGAGTGTTACTCTATGTGTTTTGATTTGATTCTGAGAAAATAAATTCATTTAATAGATTTATTTCATTAACAGGTATTTATTTAAGCGAGCTCCGCTGTATTTAAATCTCCTAACAGTTTCCACTTACTTCCTTAGCTCACTTGCTTCATGTTGACTAATTTAAATAAGCCTAAGGTGCCTAGGGTCTTATTGAGTGTTCAGTTTGATCAATACGGTTAAATTAAAATTGTGCAAAATATAAGCAAATGTACTCTAACGACATGGTGAAAAATGTGCTGTGCACTGGGCATTGATTGGTGCGCGGAGGGCGGTCCACATGCTGCTGGGGAGCTTCTGGAGTACCTGGAAGCTGCCAGAGTCCCATGAACTTCTTGCTGGTTTCAGGCACACCCATGGCATCCCTCTTGCATGGGGGCCCCAGCACAGGCATGCCCATTGATGAGAAGGAAGGGCGTTCATGGCAGGTGTGTTCCTTTTTGACTTAAGGGAAAGTAGATTATAAGGTTCACAGTGAAATCCTTTATAAAGAAAAAGGAACCAGCTTTGGCTCTTGTGAGGGTCCAGTTTCAGCCACTGCTGAAATGCTCTCGGCCATAAAAGAATGCAGGCCCTAGTTGTTCTCCACGGAATAACTTTTTTATTTAATTGTAATTATTCCTCTATCTTAATCAGTTGGTTAGCTTGTGTTCTTTATTGGAGTCTTCATTTATAAAGTTTGATTTTGCAAGTTAAAAAAAAAAAGCAACCTAATTTCTGAAGTATAGCAAAATCAGCCTTGCTGTTAGCACTGCATTTGAAAACCTATAGAACTTAATAGCTTCCTAACACATTCATTACCTTCTATATAATTGTGAAGCTAAATTGATAACAAAATATATTTTAGTAGATTCCTTTCAGCATAAATACGATTGCTTTTTATTCCTAGATTGATTTTAACCTTTCCTCACCTCTTTTATTTTCCTTTGTTGCTCATTTTGTAGGGTGCAGTAGGATTGGCATTCTTAGGTCTCATTGTCAATCTTTTTAAGCGTTGAAAAAGTCTGTCACAGTGACATAGCAATTGCAATTATGTACCATCCAAAAGTGCTCCTGGGGACCCTACCTGTCCTGCAGATTCTCTTCTGCTGCTGTATGCTCGCTCTCATGTCTCTAATCTCTGACTGACAGCCACCATCACAGCACTGGCTTTCCCGATACCATCTCTTCCACATGTCTAAAATGTAAGTTCACATGAGCAGAAGCTGATCTTATCAAAGGTAAATCAGGAGTTTAAAAAAATGGCAGAGAGATAAAAAACAATGTACGTCTTGTAAGCAACGATACTGCATTTAGGAAAAAGTGTGTTTCGTTGAGATGAAAATCAGTCTGTAGTTTAAACTGATCATGTAAGTTTATAAGCATAAAATGAAGTTGGGCTTGCCTTTTAAATTAAATAATATTTGTGCTTCCTAATATATACAGTAGTAGAATCACCACTGAACCTTCAAAATAAAATAATACTTAAGTCTTAAATTCATCAGATGTCAATACACATTCAGAAGAACTGACTCTGTTTTTGTAGTATGGCCAAGAAAAAAATACTAAGGTTGTTTTTCAGTTTGGTGCATGCTACTCTGGATTTCTCCGTTTTCCATGTTTTGAGTTTTTAACATCAGAGGTACTGCTCTTTGTAAACAAGGATAAGTTTACCCGGCAGCTCACCCTTCCCTTGTAATCAGATGTGAAAATTACACCCTCCCTTTTGGATACACGATAATTACACATTTCAACATGCAAAGAATTGTCTCTGTTTCAGTTGTTGGAATGAAAAAGCTGAGACAGTCAGTAAAATATATTATTATATTACAGATCATTTCCATAATTGTTTTTGGGATTCGTAATCAAAACCATGATCAAGGTAGTTTTAGTTTTAGGAAGAATACATATGGAAATAAGGAGCAAATAAATTAATTGCTGAGTTCCACTTGAGTGGTGATTCTCCTTTTTTTTGTAAAATACAATTGAGAAAATGTGTCATATTCTTCCTATTAAAAAAAAAACCCTTTTAGTATATTGATATTTTCTTTCTCCAGGCTTATTGAATTACCTATTTTTCATGTGGATTAAAAATGCAGTTTTGTGTAATGTGAAAGGTTTAGTCAATGGAGAGGTTCAAATATAACAAAAGATTGTTCTCAGTATTAAAAATTTTTGCAAGAGGCCTTTTCAGACAAATACAAAGTTTTGTAAATTTGTATACAATACCTTAAACTTCACAATCAGAGTTCTAGGTTCATTTAGAATGTCACATTCTAAGGTAAAAGTGTATTTTACTGTTGGTATAAAACAAATTGAAACCTGTAATTCCAGGACTTGGCGTGCTAAGGCAAGAGAATTCAAGTTCAAGGCCAGCCTGGGCTGCATAGCAAGATTCTGTTTCAGAAAAGAAAAAGAAAGAAGACGAAGAAATAGAGAGTGGGAGACAGGGAGAAAATGTAGAGAGGTTTGCCAAAAAATGGCAACCTTCTTTTTCTACCTGTTTGAAGGGGAAGGTTTAAAGTGTTGGCTTCTTTCTTTCTTTCTTTCTTTCTTTCTTTCTTTTCTTTCTTTCTTTCTTTCTTTCTTTCTTTCTGTCTCTCTCTCTCTCTCTCTTTCTTTCTTTCTTTCTTTCTTTCTTTCTTTCTCTCTTTCTTTCTGTCTTTCTTTAACAAAACTTCACTATGTAACCCAGGCTGCCACCAACTAGTGATCCTCATGTTTCGGCATTCTGAGCACTAGGATTGGGCACATGCAGCCACCATGCCTGACTTTTAAACTAAGAAAAAGATATTGCTTCTTTTAAAAACTATTTTTTTTATTGTATGTGCATGAATGTTCTGCCTGCATGTATGTCTGTGCAACACTTGTGTGCCTGGTGCTCTTCAAGGCCAAACAAGGGTACAGAATCCCTTGGAACTGGAGTGACAGACAGTTGTGAGCCACCATGCAGGTGCTGGGAATCACACCTGCATCCCTTGCAAGAGCAGCAATTTCTCTTTAACCATTGAGCCATTTCTCCAGCTCACATATGGCTTGTTGAAATGGTTTATAATGTGTAGAAATTTAAAAAAAAATCGGATAATTATAAAAATATTTCAAGTTTTTTTCTGCCCACCAAACCTTAGCACAGGTATGTAAAGACACATTATACAGAGGAAATATGTTTATTTCAGAAGGGATGCTTGGACAAGCAAGAGGGCTTGACGGTAAAGGTGACTACCTTCAAACTTGAAGACCTGAGTTTGAGGCCCAGGACCCACAAGGTGGAAGGAGAGAACTGGCTTCTGCAAGTTGTCCTCAGACCTTCATGTTTGTACTCCAGCACTCAAACCCAGACGCACACAATAAATTAATTAACTAAAATGTTAAAAGGATACTCAAAGATCTTTTGGTTAAAAAAATGCTTCAACTCAAATTTAAATTGATATTAAATGGTAATACTAATAAGCACTAAGATGTACTGCTATCTTTTAGTTTGTTAAAGTCCTGGGGATTGAACCCAGAACCTTGTACATGTTGGGCAAACATTGTACGACTGAGCTATGCCCCCAGCCCATCCTTTCCTGTTTTAAAATCACATGTGTTCCTTTAGTGTTTTCATATAATCTTAGGACTGGAAAGGAGCTAGTTAGTTCCATGTTCCTAGACTTCTCCCAATGAGCTGGTTGGGCCAGAATTCGAGGCCCAGCCTTCTGATTCCAAGTCAAAAATAAGATGCTATTTTCATCTCAATTCTTTTATATTGGTATTAAAATTGTGCCCCAGAGTAGATAAGTGTTCTCTACTCTGAAGTGTAAGGTTATCATTTTGTGTTTATGCCAAGAGTACAGACCGGGGCTAGAATCAGGAAATCCAGTGTGCCTGGGTGATGAGTCTATCTGTCTATATTCTATTGCTATCACAAAATTCTTGAGACTGAGGACTTTGTAAAGAAAATGAATTTATTTAGCACATAGTCCTGATGGTCCCTGAGCAGGGGACTGGGCTCTGTTCCGCTCTGGTGAGGGCCCCACAGCTGACGGCATCACAGTAATGGGAAAACATGGCCAGGCAGGAAGCCAGAAGACAGGGAGCAATCAATGTTGCCTTGCTCTTTTAGAATAGCCTCCTCCCAGAAACTACTAAGGGTCCTATGAGAATTGCCTACTCCATGCTGAGAGTGATGCCCTCATCGAGGCCAGTTATCTTGCATCAGGCTGCATGTCTTAAAGACCTCCTGCTTCTCAACATCTCCATGCTAAAGACGAAGATTTCAACATGAGAGTCTTGGAGCACAAACCCAACTCATTTCCGCACTGTAGCAGTGAGTTCTTGGACTGTGAGGCCACATGTTCCCAACTCAGTACTTTGCTTTTTTTTTTTTTGTTCTAATATTTAAGGAAGATTGGTTCCTTTTTGTAGGTACAGTGTTCTTTTCCATAATTCCTCTATAGGTTTAAGTGAGTTCAGAAAATATTCCACCTGGTGTTACCTCTAGGTTAGCATCGAGTGGATCCCCTTTCACTCTCACTGTGATGTTTAGGCTGTCTTAGCATGGGTAGGAGGGGATGAGAAAGAAGAGTCAGTGTAGGAAAGAATGGGAGTGTTTCATTCAAGGAAGGAATGAAAAGATATCTATGCCCCTGGCCTGACTGCCTATGTCTACTTCCAACTATTGTCATCTTCCAAAGTAATAGCAGGCTTAGGTTATCAAGTGGAAATTTTGAAGCAAAGGAATACAGAAGTGGTTGCTGTTTCAGCCAAGCCTTGTCTACTGATTCCTACTACTCTGAGCAGACTGATCTGACAGCGTCTGGCAAAAGGGCAGGCCAGAAGTTGTTGCCATTTTGTTTGTTTGTTTGGTTTGGTTTGGTTTTTTGAGACAGGGTTTCTCTGTGTAACCGCCCTGGCTATCCTGAAACTCTCTTTGTAGACCATGCTGTCCTTGAACTCACAGAGATCCACTTGCCTCTGCCTCCCAAGTGCTAGAAGTAAAGGCATGTGCCACCACTGCCCAGCATCCAGTTTTTAAAATTTGAACAGTTTCACAAAAAGTACAGGTGTCCGGTTCCTCTGGACTGTCTCTGGCCAATGTAGCTGCATGGAGTAAATTTTATACTGGCTTGCTGCAAGAAGGATTAGCTTCATCCTATCCCCTGATTGGTCCATGTAGACATCTGATGATGTGATGCAGGGTGGCACAAGAAATATGGCCTTAAGGAAAGATAGTTTGGCTACTGGCTAGTATCCACCCAAAAACCTAGATAAAAGAATTTTATAAATTACCCCAAAATTAATTATTTTAAAATCTAAACAATGAAACAGACCTTGTCGTCTAACATTTCTGTTTTATGTCTTACTCTCAACTAATACCTGCAATCTTCTATTTGAATATTAGGTTGACCAAAGTTTTCTGTTCATATAATTGGAAACAAGTTGTGTTGACTCAGAAACTACTTGGTTATTTTTAAAAATCAAGAAATTACAATAATTCAGAAAATTATACTTTCATAAACTGTATTTCCAGACATATTCACTTGGAACACAAAGGGGTAACATTTTTTTCACTATTGGTAATAGCTGTTTAATGTACCAAGGGCGTTGGTCCAAACATCATTCCTGGGGTTCATAGCAGTTCTAAGTGCTACACAGAGAAACCCTGAATACAAAGCAAGTGTGAGACCCAGGAATGTTGGGTGGCTATTAGAAAACTGGTCTATTGTTATTTTCTCAAAATGAGAAAGTCGGGGGACTCAAATCTATTGCTTCTGGCTTTATAGGCAGTGCTTTCCATGCTTTCTTTAAGTTTCCAAGGTCTTCACATGTATTCATATATGTTAAGTGAGATATATATTGCAGGGTATGGTAGAACATGCTTTTAAAATAAGAGGTAGGAGACAAAAACGATGCTATAAAGCAATGGTTTTCAACCTTCCTAATGTGGTGACCCTTTAGTACAGTTCCTTGTGCTGTGGTGACCCCAACCATAAAAATATTTTCATTGGTACTTCATAACTATTTTGCTACTGTTATGAATCGCAAAGTAAATACCTGATATGCAGGACATCTGATATGTGATCCCTGTGAAAGGGCCATTTGACCCACAGGTTGAGAACAAGTGCTATGAAGCCAAGTATAGTGGTGCATGCCTTTAATTCAGCATTTGGGAGGCAGAGGTAGGCAAATCTATGTGAGCCAGCTTACATAGTGAGTTCCACAACAACCAGAACTACATAGTGAGACCTCATCTCGGAAAGAAGAGAAAAAGATACTATGCCCAAGACGTGTTAGGAGAAGTGACAGGTAAGGAGACTGGGGCAGCAACTTGAGAAGTGAAAAGAGCACTTTAGGACAGAGGCAGGAAAGGAATGGAAATCCTAGTAAGGAAGCCCAACACAGGAAATATGGAGCTAAAGTCTCCAATATGAGGATCTAACCAAAGCTTAGGGAACAGGGCAACATAGGAGGAGATGTGCTTGAAGATTCAGAGATGGAGAGGAAAAGGAGTTTTCACCATAAGATGTTGTAAAGGCGGGGTCAACATGGTTTGGGAGAAAAGACATTCACATGGTGAGAGGGAAGTAATGGAAGTAGTGAGAGACTCTTTGGCTGTCACAGGTAGAAAGGAGACAGTGCAGCAAGGGAGGGGGTGGAAAGCAGCATGATACGAGAACCCACGGGAGGTGGGAGTAAAGAAAATGAGTGAGGAAGGCCCCACGGTGGTGTAGACCAGGATCCCAACTCAAGGGAACTCCAAAGGAAGGAAAAGCCGGGCTGAGCACAGAGGGTGGAAGCCATAAAGGGGAGAGGATAAGGTACAAAAGAAAAGAGGAGGAGACAGTGCAGACCAGGCTCACGGGAAGGGAGCATTCGCACAGGGATGAGGTGGTGTCTTAGAATCCTCCCTCTGTGCACTGGCTTCTGCTCTCTGAGCCATGTCCTACACCATCCCTCACGAACCTCTAAACAACATCACACTCCAATGACACACGAACATGGAGAAGAAGCACAAGACCGGACAATGTCTTTTCCCTTTCTCAAAAGACAAGGTTAAATTTGGTTCCTTGGAGAGAGTACAGTGCCACAAAGACATGTGAGAATGGGGTTAGAGGCAATCATCATTTTTCCAGCTGCTCCTTCAACAAATCCATGATTCATATGAATGGGAGTTATGTTCAAACATTTATGTCAAAACATACTCGATGTTAATTCACATCACTGAGTTCATATGCTGAAGATCTCCAAGTTTCCAAGAGTTTGATTTACAGGCTTTTCATAGCAGAGGTCTTTTCTGTGTAGCCCCTGCAATGATTCTTGCCACTTGACACTGCATGTACTCAGTGGGGCTGGACACCCTCTGCATCTGACTGTTCTAAGAGCTTGCCTGTTGGGATTCTAGGAGAGAAACTTTCCCTCCCCCGACTATTTCTGGTTTTCTCTTCAATTGTATTAGTATGTGATGTCTTTGACAATACAGTTTCCATGTCCCCATAAAAACCTACCCAAAATCATAACGACCCAAGAAATGGGAGGAGATTAATGTTATATACTTTTAGCCACACCCAGGGCCATGTGCCTGGGTCACAGGCTTCATGACCCCCTGAGCTGTGTGGTGGGGGTGGTGTAACAGGAAGTAAGGGCCATGCCAGGCTCTGGTTCGTTCACCTGAAGGTGGTGGATCACTTCCCTGCTATAAATGTAAAATCCTTTTCATAAGAACCCAAAACAACTAATTTTAAGATTTTCCCTCCTCTTTTCTCTCTTTCTTCTCCCTTTCTTTTCCTTCATAATCCCTGATGCTCTTCTAAGATACTCACCTCAAAATCATAGTTCCCAAATCAGTGAGCTGGAATGCTAAAAAGTAACGCTATCATTTTGAGAAAGATCAGTTTGAAGTAAGATACAAAGTTTTCAAAAGTAGTACACATTATGAAAACTCTTCTAGTTGCACAGAACATATAAATCTTTCACATTATGAAAACACATGCTCATCTATAACCACCTGAAATAAATGTCATAAAAATGATAGTACACTCACTTTGTATGAGTTAGGCAGGAAAAAGAACCAAATGGCTTCTAGGAACATTTATTGGACTTGATTCTTTTAATCCTTCCTCCCTCCCTCCCTCCCTCCATCCATCCCTTCCTTCCTTTTTTCCTTCCTTTCTTTCTTTTTTTTCAATTAACTTTTAGGATATAGAGTAAATGGAGATGACAGGAAGGTAGCTAAGTGAGACAATGGGATGGCAGAGAGAATTCCAGACTATTAGGGCAGAGAAAATTTTACAGGGAGCTGCCACATGTAATATAATACAGCTAAGTTCAGAGTGGCAGACAGCATGGGGGAGGACAATATTTCAATAACAACTATTGTCCTTAAACATTCTGCTCATGCTTAATGCTAAGTCACTCAGCCCTTGCCTCAGAGTTCCTCAAATTAAGAAAAGGTCTTTCCTAACTTAGGCTGTTATACAAAGACATGAGATTCCATGGGCTCTGCAATGCTTTCTGTCAAGTGGGGACTATTGGGAATGCTACTAATGTGCATTTCTATGTACCCTGTAAATGATAAAAGAGCATATGACTTATTTCCACAACAACAAAGCTAACAGAAGTTTTGAAAGCAACCAGTTATTTTACCTGGGGGACTTTGTCCCAGGTGACAGGGATACAGAACCATGGAATTTAAATGTTTTTATGGGGAGTTACACACAGTACCATCTAGCTAAAAGAAAAATTAAAATCCTGTTGCTTTCATATATTTTCAGTCGACTAGCCCTAAAATATGGAGAATTCATTATTGTGTTCATTCAGAGTATATTTTATTTGTTGTTTATAGGCTGGGCTGACATGATATGATTTGTGCTTTGCAAGGTCGCAGCAAGCTCCTAGCCGGACAATTTGCTGAATCAAGAGGATGATTGTGTCTGGTGCCAGTCAGTCGCAATTAGGACCAGGATCAGGGAGGCCCGGGGCCTGTGCATCGTCTTGGGCAAGCTGCATAGAAATCAGCTCACCTGAAACTAATTGTCACAACAGAGACCTTATGCAAATGAGCCCTGGGGTTAGCGTGGGAAAAGAAAAACTGTCGCAAAGATAGGTGACCCGCTGGGCAGGGGGTCTGTTGCTGGGGAAAATCTTTGTTCAATGAGTTTAGAAATGTTTTCATTGTTCAAAACCTAAAAAGGAAAAAAGAAAGGAAAAGAAAAAAGTAACATGCACACCAAGAGTGGCAAACACACTCATCTAAAATCCCAATAAAGTGGAAGCCTGCTTTGGAGCGTGCAATAAATTGGGAGTCTTTACACTTTATAAGGGTTTGCAGCAGGAAAATCATTGTGCCCTTCAAGAGTCTTTAAACTTTAGGTGCTGTGCGTTGCAGAGTGGCCTACCTTGAAAATTCACCTGGATGGCTGTGCCTGTTGCCAGCCAGCCAGGACTTCTATCTCCCCAACTTCAGGCCAAGGGCACTGGAACCCATGCGAGGAAGGTGTGCCTCCTGAGAGCTTTTCCCTTCTGTCTCAGGTAGAGAAGACAGGCTACAGAAGGTCTCTGTCTCACAGGGAAATAATTTAAGGGACAATGACAGTTTCTTGAATTGTGCTTTCTGCAGATGCTGGCAAAACCCAAATGAAATGCAAGCGTTGTGAAGTTCTGGGAATGGCTGGCCATGCAGCTCGATAATAATAGACTGTAGGGATCTAGCCAAGCAGAAGTAAAAAATACTTTTACTTTTAAATTCTAGTTCACATCTTTTCTGTTAACTACAAGTAAGAAAATTTATAAATTGAAAATGTAATTTGACCTAACTATAGCCCTCCTTTGAACTCATCTTCAAGATAATTCAACTTTTGAAAAGTAGATGGAGAAAGGCTGTTCTGTGGTAATAAGAAACATTTAGGCTTTTGTAACAAAGTTATCTTTGACTTCTTCAAACTGATTTTTAGCTTTTCAATCTTTTATCCCTAAAAAAAAGTGTAGGTTAACCCATTAACAATGCTTAGTTTTCCATAAAGTTTTGACAATGACATATTCAATAGTGTATATTTACAGCAGCATAAATACTATTACAAGAAAATGGAATACTCTAGGCCTTTTTAATAAAAGAGAACTAACATGTTTTGTGTCTAATGATAGAAAAGGAAGAACAATTAGAATACTTAGATGAGAGGGGGGAAAGTCACGTTGCATTAGCTTTGGATCCAAATATTATCTTGTTTGGCAAATTACTGGGTCTAAGAAAGGAAAATGGCTTGGTTTTGTTTCTTAAAGGGCTAAACTGAAATATGGACTTTTACCTGGCTAGCAAGCCCACAAACAATTTGGTAGCCACCAAAACATGTAAAGAAAGTTCAGCTGAAAAGTGCAACTTAATCACAACTTAAAACAGCAGAAACCAAAACTCCTTTCTCCCTTCACTACTGTCTGAAATAATTTCCACATATAGGAGACGGCTCACAGTGGGTAGAAGTGCTCAGCTTTCACTCATCAAACTTTAATCGGAACTGCATTTTAGTTTTGAATAAAGAACACTTAAAAAATTTAGATGCAAATTATTTTGCATTATTCATGCTCTAAGTGTCCTTGCAGATTTAAACACTTCTGAGGCCACCTTGATTCCAGTAATTACCTAGGCCCTCACTGCTCCGTCATGAATAAGGTATTTTGTACAAGTAAAGTATGCACCCGATGAGCTTTTAAAGTGGCTTTACACTGAGCTTGTGTATTGCTTCTTGTGCATGAGTGAGCTGAACATGAGTTGCAATCTGTCTCAGGTGGGAAACCCTGGCTGGGCATCCATGGGTGACAGGATGAAACCCGAGTGTCTCCCTCCACACATGCTCTTCCTTTGTCTTTTAAGAATCTCCCGCTTGATTCTAGTAGCTGTTTTCAGATGGGAGAGCGCAATAGATTCTAGGGAAAGGAGGGAGGGAGGAAAGCAGAGTCTGTTGAACTCTTCGTCCCCAGACTTTGTGAGCATTGTCCACCGCTCAGCGATCTCGTCTCAGTCAGCAAAGGTTCTAAGGTACGAAGTCTTTGATTTTCTATGGATCTGGACATCTGCCTCCCCATCTGTCAGCCTAGCCTCCTGAGCTAGCATAACTAGGTACTGCCTCCACTTCGGTGCTTCTCCTGAACTGCACCTGGCTTCAGACTCGAAGGCAACTCAGATGCTTACAGTGGGAAGCAAAGGGACCACAAAGCAGGAACCTAGAAGTTTATCTGCTCACTCACAAATAAAAAGGGTTTGCAAGAGTTAAATGTAATTGGCTGAAGCTTGTAGCTGGCGCTTGTTACAAAGTGCCCAAGCTTTTCCTTTCCAACTCCGTGGCTTTGAAGAATTATAGGAATTTTATGATGTGCTATTGGAGTTATACTGGCAGAGATTACAGAAAAGGGGTTAAAGTTGGTTTATGGTAGAAAAAAATTATGCAGAAACCAATAAAAATAAACACACTCAAGTAGACTAAACTTGCTGGGCTTGTAGTTTAGCTTAACAAAGGAAGTTTAGATGAAAGTAAACGTTGCAGCTTTTAGGAAATTAGTTGACACTCATACTTGATCATCTTTACTACACAGCGGTATAATTAATATTTAAACATTCTAATAATGCAGCTTGCTTTGCATGCACTTTTCAGCCTCACAACAGTATATTTTATCTAGAATTGTGCTCGAATTTTCTTCAGTACTGCCCATTTTTGTAGAGTTAAATTTAAAGTACTTTTCTTAGCTCTTATGGCCAGTAAAACATCAATGGGAGAGGAACAGATTCCATACATCTACCAGACAGCTTATTATCAAGACCAATGTTTACCCAAGTTAGTAGATAACATACACATTTTGCTTCCTGGCCTCTTTGAATGCTTGAATGATCTGAGTTGATCAAGTTTGAATGTTACATTTACCTGTTGTCTATTTACTTCTTAGTGTCCCAAACAGGAAAAGTTTGACTGTGTAAAGGTAGTGTAAAATCTATAAACAATGCATCAAATACTGAACCCCTGAGGCCTACATATCCATTAGGGTATTTGGTGAACTTAGTGAAGAATTTACATTTTCGGTACATGAAATTTCTGAATTTTGAGAGCAGCATGTGAACTGGGAACTTAGTAAAATGTGGAGAACTAATCTAGTTGGGTGAAGACCAACCTAGTTTATTTTTGCATGAGAACTGACTTCCTCTTCCAGCCTCAGGGACAACATCTTTCCAGGCACTGCCCTCTGCTTTTTCCCTCTCTAAAAGGCAAGGTGCCCAGTGTTCTTAATCTTCAAGTTTGAAAGGTGAGAACGATTCTTTCACTTTCTGTATTCCTGTGTCCTTTAGCTGAAACAGAACTTGCATGCGCATGTTCACTGCTCATTCTTTACAAGTGAGTAGGTGTCCTGAGCTATAAATCTGTTTTAAAATCAGCCCACGTTAGCCCCTTGAGGCCCACTTCATGGTAGGTACTGCAACATGGGAACCCTGGCACTTAGGGACCTGTGGAGAGCCACAGTCGGGCCAGCATTGAGACATCTCATTGCTCTTATTCTGTGAGGCCTGCGGAGCTGTGGTTTGCACAAACTCAGCGGCACACATGAAAACTGCAACACTGAGGCAGGTTAGCTTTCAACAATAAAGACAAGCAGCAGAAAAAGCAAAACAGTGTAGACTACTACTACAGAGCAACACTTGTAAACCAGTGCCATACTGTAGGAAGCAGAGGCTCTCACCAAGTAGATGCCAGGAAATGCTTTGCACGGCTGTTGTATTTTGTGTCAAAGGAAACCATTTTCACAGACTCCCGAACATGATCTTTTATTTCTTATATTCAGAAACAGGACCCATTGTTTTGTGTCTTTGTATTTTATTGGGTTTTAGTTTGACAAAGGGGGTTATATGTGTTTAGCTTACCAATAACTAGCAGCCCACAGACTTTACAACCTGCCATTGAGGTGGTAGAGATAAGTGAAACCCAACTGTTGTCACATGTATGGGCTTGACAGATAGGTAAGTCTAACAGTGGACAAATTAAAAGCATTTTTCATTTGCTGATCTCCACCTGCACAGGAATAATTTTTTCTTAAGCCAACCTACAGGCAGGACAAATTCAAGAGCTACCAGTAGTACATTACTTCTAGGAATTATGACATGAGAAATGAATAATACTTGTACAGGAGAAGTCTACTGTGCAATTTTTCCTTCGATCTCTTTTGTATTTTTTTTTTTTTTAGTACTGAGGACTGAACCCAGGGTGCTTGACCCCTGAGCTAAATCGTCATTCCCTACTGTGGAGTCTTAATTCCAGATGGCTGTTGTAAGAGCAATGGGCCCACAGTATTGTAGAAGGAAAAATAACATAGATATGACTCTTTAACTTGAATAATAATTCCCTCAATATGTAATTGCTTCAAAATTATCTCAGAGGATTGACCTTTTAGTTATAAATAGACATCAAAGTGCAAGCAGTCTGCTACCTTGCCCTTCAGGTGCTTACTTGTGAGCCTCATAGGGATGTGGGGGAGAGCCAGAGATGTCAATCAGAACCTACAGGTTAACCCACAGCAGTGAAATCTGAGAAGGTTTATAACAAGTAGGTAATAGTTTCAGGCTTTTGTGAGACTGAATAAACTAAAACTTCATGCTGGGACAAAACAGACCAAGACATTTAAGGAACCAAGTGAGAAAAACCTCATTCTTGCTATGACAAGGCCTCTCCTCTGTTGCTGAGGCGATGCCCAGCTGTTATAAAGTGCTCGACATTTCTCTAGGTTTTGCATTATTTATCGAAAGGCTTTTGGGGTTTCATCTAATTTTGATCAATATTCAAATTTGTGCATAATTTCTATACTTTAGTTTTGAATGATAGAAAATTTCCCATGCTTGTTGAATTTCCCTTCAAGTAAGAAAGTGTGTCTTAAAATAAACAAAAATTATTGCATTTCTTTTTCTCTGCCAAAATAATAATTACCTTAGGTTATAAATTTAAATTTTACTACATCTTAAAAATGAAAACTAAAATAATTCAAGAGAAATCTTAAACATCAAATGACAATGAACCAGAGCGCCGAATGGTCATGGCTATCTAATGTGGGGCCTTACTGTCTAGTGAAACTCTTGAGGATCAGGAAACTATGCCTAAAGTGCCTACTTGTATCCTTATTAGAGTTCTCGGTTACTATATGACTTTTTAGCTCTATGAATTAATTTCTAAGCCATGGTTACAGTCCTGCCACCACTTAGAAATCTGCCTTGTCTCCTAAGAGGCAGTTACAGAGACCAGTTCTGACATCCATGTCTCCAAGTGGAAGAGGGAATTAAAATAATAACATATTTGGGGAGTAATTGAAGTGCTTTGCTTCAGTTTTACTTACAGGGAACCCTGAACAATGGCCACTTTGCCTTTTAAGTGGAACCTCAAGACTGATGCCCCGTAGCCAGGCTGCTAACTGGAGGAGAAGAGTCTGCAGCATTAACATTCTTTGATTGGAGCTCACATTAGGAGGTAGATAAGGGAACAGCACTGTGACCACCTCCTGGCCAGGGAGGACAGTGCCTGGAATGTCTGCAATGTGTTTCTATTTTTGTCACACCTATGTGTGGCCACCCATCTGGTCTGAATCAATCAGCCTCATCCCAGGACTCTGCTCCTCTCCCAGCTGAAATAATACCCTCCTTCCCATGTGCTCTGCCTTCAGGAGGGGCCCTATACACCACTACCCAGCCAAGGCTGCTTACAAGTCTGCATGGTTGTAAACATGGGTGAGCCCTAGACAAGCATTGGGAAGAATCTTATTTTCACATGGATATTTATTCTGCTGTTCTAGAAACAGTACTTGGGGAAAGTGGGTGAAACATTTCAGGAATTTTTTATAGCAAAGAGGAAAGAATGATGTTTTTCCTGTGGATAGAGCTCAAACCAAGGACCTCAAACATGCTACGCAAGTCCTTTGTGTCTATCCATATGCCCAATTCCTACAGCCTGATTGTTCTTCTTGGATACGGGGTCTCTCTGTGCAGGCCTGGCTGTGCTGGAACTCAATATGTAGACCAGACTGACTTCAAATTCACACAGATCTTCCTGCCTCTGTCTCCCAAATGCAGGGATTAAAGGTGTGTGCTGCCATGCCTGACCCTGCATCCATTTTTTTTTTTAATTTCTTTGCTTTGAATTTAACCCATGAGTCAATGTGTCATTATCCCTGAAGTCTGCTTCAGATAGACCACAGGGCAAAGAGTATAACTTATTCCCAAATCCCTTTCTACTTATGAAGAACTAACATTCCATTTTTCTACACACTCTACCACTCCCAATAACAGCCCTGTACCTCTGCTTCTACATCACCTTGTTGGCATCCTGTGCACATCCTGTTCCCCATGCTGCTCTATCAGATTCCTCCACACTAGGCAGCCTCCAGCTTTCTATTCTACTGCTCAACCACTGACCTCTATTAAGTCAAGGCTCTCACCAGCAAAACCAGCCATGTTTTAGGGCCTCATACCATTTTCCCCACAAAAGACCTTAAAACTTACTGACATTGGCTTTGGCAAATCAAGTAACATAGCATGAAACTATTCATTTTCCCAATCTGCCTCATTTTTCCGATGCAGTGGGAAATAGCACCCTATCAAGGATGTCCCAACCGAGAACCCTGTAGTTTTGTCTCACCACTGGCTCACTCCCCACGTCCACTTTGGTACCAGCAGCTACCACTTTCTCTTTGCCAGCGTTTCCAGAATCCGCCCTTTTTCTTTTCTTTCTCATGGTTGCGGTCTTTATCTAGGCCTTGGTTTTGGCTTCCGGAGAACTTAGAGCTTTCTCTGCACTCTCCCTTCGAGAATATATCAGACTACAAGTTGCTTCAGTAACAGGGATGAACCTCTTTTTCCCTTGCCTAGGTCCTGGCCTGGAGCATTCTTTATGCCTGGGCTCAATGACACTGTGTCTAGTCCTAGGAGTAGGTTTCTGTGTTCATTTTGCAGGTCAGACAGTTGCACTCAGGAACCTCCTAATTACTTTCCACTCTTTTCTCTCACATTTTTTCTTACTTTTATCTGCATTTATTTTACGCCGAATTTGTTCCCAGGTCATCAGGGTTTGTTTCTTCGGTTTCATCGGGGATGTCTTTCTCTTCTGTGAAACCTCCTCCTCTGGCTTTGGAACAGTTTGGAGGGGCTCATGTGTGGGTTCATCTGGCCATGAGCCCTGTCTGTTGGTCATCCCACCTTGGGTGCCTTGTTCATCTGGATGTATTCAATGACTAGAGAAGCGACAACTAAACTTTTAAGTTCGACATCGTTCTGCAGTTTTGAGTATGTGCAGCAAGAATTCTGTACTCTTTAGGGGCCATCAACTCTGTGTCCAGCCCTATGTTTGGCCTGGGCACACCTATCAACTCCACCACTACACTGCCAGAACATCACGCATTGGGTCAAGAGAGTAGTGAGCCATCTTTACAGGTCACCTACCTCGGGCCACCTAGAGGTAGTTTTTCTATTACTTTTTTTCAGACATTCTGTCTTGATCCAGACACCTTTCCATGCTACACAGGTCCCTGATACGCACCTCCAGGTGGTAGATCCTGAAACCTTCTTTCTCTGATCCCTCTCTCCCTCCATCTTCCCCTTCCCCCTCCCTCTCTTCTGCCCTTCCTTCTCAGTGTACCAGAATATAATCATTATGAGAATGTCCACGTTTGGAACACTGAGCGTCACTGCTTGCTACCAGTGACATTGGGTAGTTACCTAAGTTCTCTGTACCTCAGTTCCCCATCTGTACAATGATTTATTTTGATGAATAAGTGAGGTAGTTTACTTGGAACACTGCTGGTACATCATAAGCATCATTTAAATGTCCACAGTCATCATCGCCACATCTCAAAAGCAACTGCCTATCACGGCCCTTCAACACAATGTGTCCTCTTTTATCCTTGGATGTAAGTTTTGAAGATGACACAATGGAGATTTTTTAATCTCCTCCTAATAGTAGCTTGTGTCTTAGACATTTTGATGAAAACTGATAGAAAATATTTGATGTCAACCAGTTAATAATAAAGACTTAAGTGCTTTTGAAGAAGATGATGACCATGGTGGTGGTGGAAATATCAGTAAACACTTCTTTGGGTTAACATGCTTTGACTAAGTCTCCATAAAGCACTTAACTTTGCTCCTCAGCTTAATACTTGCCCCATAACATGGCTGTATGTTATGTGTATGAAAATGTATTGTTCTGCATATATGAGATTTATTTCTTAGAAAGTAGAGAAATGGAAAGAATTTTAAGTGTATTGTGCATACTTATTTAGATCTCACATCAGGAGATAAAACAAATGAAAACTCCAACTTGTTAATAATTTACATTTTAGTGGAAAATGCATCCATGCTGTTAAGCTACCTCAAGACTCAATACAGAAAATGCAAATAACTTACATCCACTGTGCACTGAAGACAGAATTTGGGGAGGAAACAACATCAATTTAAAAACTCATGTGTTTTCAAGACAAGGTTGACCATATTTACAGGGCTGTAATTATCCTGACTAATGTCAGACGAGCCTTATGAAGTATTCATGTAGGTGATCTGTCAATTCATCAGGTGTTTCTTACAGAAAGTCCACTGGGCCTACCTCACCACCCTGGGGGTGGCTTACATCTAGGGGATTTCTCTTCAGAAAACCATGCCATTACTTTTTTCTACTAGCTTATGCAAAAGTTTCATGTGGGGAAGAAAAGCCCAATGGGGGGGGGGTTTGCAGAGAGAAGGAGAGAAGGAGAGAGGGAGGGAGGGAGAGAGGGAGGGAGGAAAGGAGGGAAGGAGGGCTGTGCGTGACAATAACTACTTCTGTCCCTTTGGTTTTTGTTCTTTTCATGTCAGGAACCTTTTAGCTGTGCTGCCAGGGTGACTGCTCTGGAAGGCTGGAGGATGTGTTGTGGAAGGCGGTGTGTGACTGAGGACCCTCTGACACAACCTTTTGTTGCATTGAGGTGTTTGATCCTCTCTCCCTTTCTTCTAAAACCAATCCCATCCCTTTAAAAAATGGATAACCAGCACTTCTTTTACTTATTGTCAGCTTTTGGAAAGTTCCTGGGAGGTATGTAGAAGTTTAACTAGTTAACTCTTTGCCTCCTGGCGAGAGTGTGCCTGAATGGCCTTCCTTCTAAGCAAGAGGGATCCTTGTCCCTGGAATCAGGTAGCTGCTGCAGTCACACAGGCTGAGAATTGAAACATTTGAAGTTCCAAAAATAAGCATTTGTGTTCAAGGTCTTCAAATTCAATGGATTCTGCCTTTGAAATGGGACACGTGTCCTTATTTTCTTCTTGTCCTAGAACTGAGGCATGTGAGAGAGAAAAGAAGATATGATATGCTCATTTCTGAGTCAAGAACAATAGGCATTGGTAGTAAGGAGCCAGAGAAGAAGATGGTTTCAGAGCTAAGCTGTGGAGACAGTGAGGGTAAGGCCCTCCAGCCCACTGAGAATGCTGCAGTGTTCTCTCCCCCAAAGAAGGGATGCGGCCCAGATCTGAGGAGAGAAAAGAAGCTTAACTGGATTATTTGACAAAAAAAAAAAGAAATGTATGGTTTCTAGATTGTGACCTACATTCTGCACACAATAATGATATTTTACGGTGGTGATAGGGTTAATAACCTAACATCATTCATGTAGTGTTTTTTGAAAATTGAATTTTACTGCTACAAAGTAAATGTAACAGCCCTCTGGAGACAATATTACAGGCACTTTATTGTTTGCTCAGCTGATGTCATCTTTCTCCAGACTGACTTTAAAACAAAGGCAGAGCATTTATTACAAATATCACTGTGTGAAAGGAAATCTACTGAAATACTGTTTAGAAGGTGAACTGATAAAATAATGTACTAATACTTGGCTTTGATCATCTTATGCTGTAAAGTTATGACTTCAAAATACTTCTCATGTGACCTCTATTCATGGCAAAATCCATCCTGGAAATTTCTAGCCAGCAATTCTGGCACTATTTGCACTCCAGTTGGAATATTTGTTTAAGCTTCATGTCTATTTTAAATACATTTTTAGTCTCCCAGGCAATTTCTTAACAAAGTTGATGTGCTTGTGTGAGAAAGACGTTCAATAGCATCTCTCAAAGATGATGTATGTGGGATTTAAGAAACAAAGTATGGAGAAGAAGCTATTTAGTTTCTATAATGAACTTTCAAAATCACCTGTGAGTAGTGACTGCAAAGTCTGCAATTTAAATAAGCTGTTGGAGCCATTGCCAAGCAAGCATTCTGCATCACAGGTTGCTTGCAACTCGGAGTTTGGTCTCAGTATCTGATGCACGTGTAATACAGCGTGAAGTTGTTTGTGGATCACACAGGAGCTTCTTACAGTTCCATTTCAACACTGTAGCCCTTGAATATGTATCAAATGAGCAGACACATTTGGCAGTTCCTTACAAGGCGCAAGTAATTTGTTTGTAAATCAGTTACCTTTCAAGAAAAGTTGAATTAGAGGAAACTAGTTTCTTTGATGTTTCCCCCACTTAGAAAACCAAAGAGCGAATTAATGATCATTTTGAAGTAATAATGGTAATGAGGAAAACATTATTTAGTGAGCTGCCCTATCTCAAAATAACTGTTCAGGTAAGGCAAATAAGTAACAGCCCCATAGACTGAAACCCTGGTGGTATATTTCTAAGAAAATGAATTTACTATTTTTCCTTTGTCTCTGAAGTCTGGTTGAAAGGAAAACACAGGTCAAGGAAATTGGGTTAGGGAGAAAGCCTGCTGTGGGGTAGTGTGGAATCACAGAGCACTGTCTATCAGGGAGTCTTCAGACATTCCGGAGATCAACATACTGAGTATTTGTGAGTGCTCAGTACTGATGGCATTTATACCAGCCAGAAACGGGTATGCACGGCATGTCTGTGAAGGCAGTGTGTGTTACTGTCGTATGAACTGTGCCCAGAAGGCAGCCACTGAACTACAGCTGCTTTAAAAACAAGCAACCAAATAAATAAATAAACCACCAACAAACTTATCTCACTAATGACTATACCTTTCTATAGGAAAAAAAAACAACTTGTTCAAGGTTTAGTTTTCTTATTTTTAACTATATAGATGTGTGCAGGGAGAGTGTGTGAAGTGCAGGTGCCCACAGAGGCCAGAGGCATTAGATGTCCCTGGAGTAGAACTTACAGACAGTTGTGAACTACTGAACATGGGTGCTAGTAACCGAACTCCAGTCCTCTCTGAGAGCACTGTGATCTCTTAACTGCTGAGCCATCTCTCCAGTCCTAAGAAAATCCTTGTTTAAAGCTTGGAGTTATTTAAAACATTTTATTTTAAACCATTAGCTATTTACCATGGGCTAGGCACTAAGTCCCATAAAGCCTCATATATCAGTGTCAGAGAGAACAGCTTGGCAAGGCCCAGATCTGACACACTATACGTATTTAAACAATGCTGGCTGAGTGGCTGATAGAATGATAGAGTGATGAACAAGGTAAGCCCTTCATTCCATATATGTACAAGGAAGAACTAAAAGATCCTTCCTTTGAACAAGCTAGCAGAGCTGTAAGAAGGGACATGCATGAGTTAGGCTTACCACGGAGCCAGCTTCTAGCAGGTGGGGCAGGGGAGAAGAGAGGTCTGTTGCCACTAAGAACAGCATCCAGGACATGGCAGGACTTTTAAGTGGCACAGCCCATTTTTGAGCTCTGCCCTGCTCACTGCTACTGGAAGGAGTGTCTCTCCTCACTCCTTGTCATATTGTCAATAGCAAGCACGTGCATGTCCACACACACACACACACACACACACACACACACACACACACACACCCCATTGGAACTCAAGAATCAATGCTTTTCATTCATCTCCTGGAAAAAAGAGCCCTCTTTTTGGCCAGACAGCACTGGTTAACACTTGAGCTATAAGAAAAGGAGGGAGCGTTGGTGTCTAAATCACCTGCCAGTGTCAGGATGGGTTTTTCCAGCACCCCTTTGACAGCCTCCTCAAGTCATTGAAGACATTTTTAATCCCCCTAGTTAGCAAGAAGTCCTATGGTTGGGACACTAAAAATGGGCCAGTTTGGGACACTCCCAGCTGTATGAGGCCTTGTGTTATCGTCTCCACAAAGAGAAGCGGGCTTCCTTCCTTCAGCACCTCCACGTCCCCTTGCTGGTGACCCCCTCCTTTTCTTTTTATCGTAGCAGGCCTTCCCCTCCCTCCCCCTCAGCCACTCAGCAGGGAAATGTGCCTCTTGCTCCATTTGCTAGACGTCCCCTCAATCCTTCCAAACTCTTCCCCTTTGAAGTCTCTATTACAGACACAATCATATTTGATTCCCATTCTCTCAGCTCAGACTTCCTGGCCCTGTAGCCCCATTAGGTGTGTCTGCTGCCCCCCACCATTCAGTCTATGTTCACTTGCGATGCACTTGATGTGACCTCAGTTTGTCCACTACGTCTTCAGTCATCCCCCGCTGCTGTCCTCTTACTTGTGAGAAAGGGAGCAAGAATGAGTTAGCTGCCTCAACATACCCAGTTAACCCAGCTGAAATGAAAACTTGACCACTAGTGAAATGAAGGATGTGGGTTTTGGCTAAGAAGACGGACCCTACAAATGTGACTGTTGATACCTTTTTAAACACCGTGCCCTTCACATGCTGGTCAGATGGTGCACAGGATTTGGAAAGGGGTGAATGGAGGGAGATACGTTGGTCATCGTAACAGTTACTAGTCAACTGGGTGCCTTCTCTGGAATTCATCCATGGGTTAGGGGATCTGTGGACCACCAGAAACTGAATGTAGTATTTTTAATATTGATACATTTTTCTGTGGGGGCATATCTGGAGGAATCTCTACCTTCTTATTCCACCTAGTACTGAAAATGAAGAGATCAAAAGTCACCACTGAGAGTGAAGACACCTATTTTGTCTTGTTTCCTAAGTTTTTTTTTTTTTTTGTCCTCAGCACATTTTAATATTCTACGTGAGGTGGACAGTTTGGAAAGTAAAAACAGGTTTTAAAGCAAATTTACCTTCTTTAAAAGAAACACATTTAAGCCACCTACCAGGTTATATAGCTCCCATTGTTTTTCTATGATTTTAGTTTATCACAATTCAAAGACTGGTCTTTTTTTTTTTAACAATGGGAATAATCACACATCTGAACATAAGAATTAGTTTTATGCAGTTCCATAGAAAACCAAAATCTTGAGAAACACTTTCAAAACAATCAGAGAAAAATAAACCATTCCTTATGTCACTCTTGTTAGAGAGGGATTAAGAAACTGGCAATTATTTTGGCGACCTTAATTGTTGCGCGACAGGAAAATATGTAATTAGAGCACGTTCCCAGGCCTGCACACCTGCAACGCATCCTGAAATATAATGTCAGCTTTCAGTGCCCATCCGTGCCAGGTTCTAGCACAGCCAGTCACAGTGACACTCTGAGAACACTTGGGTCTCATGTAATGTGGCCTCTGTGTATGAAAGAAGCAGGCATTTACACCACCACACAATGGAGCGCATTGCCGCAACACTGGCTCATTATTTCCTGACGCCCACCTTCGGCTCTGCCCCGGTTTACTCCATTTGAGGTTTTATTGTTGCGGTGTAACGGTCCTGTACATTTCTGAGATTCCCTGTTATCCAGCTTGTTAATACAGCACTCACTTGATTACCAGGCTGCAGTTGCACAGCAGAGGTCAGAGGCTGAGGAATTTGTGGCGTGATGAGAGCCAGCGCTTGACTTTTCATGTAGAAATTTGGGCTGCAGTAGCTCCCGAAACAGCCATGTTTTAGAAGGCACCCTGGATCCTCTCTATGTTGTCAAGAATCCATTTTCCATATAGAGGAGGCTTAAAACATCTGGCTAGTTTGACAGTGTTTCCAGGTATGGGGAGACTCCATCCTGATGCTCGTTAGCTTTTAAATATTCCTTTTACTGGTTTTTCTTCACAGAAAGAAACTCTGTTGATAGGTGAAGTGGATAGAATGAAGAAAGAGCACACAGGGTGCTTGCTTTCCAGATAACTCTGTAATCTGGCATACTGATAGTTAACAGACTTTTCTCCCCTCAGGGAGATACACTGTATTTTGCTATCTGACATGTTGTCATATATAAAGAAATCAATTGGTAATTAAATGATGTACCTTGTGAAGATGACAAAAGGCATTTGGTTGCGAAAAGAGAACTGGGTTTTGAGGGGTTTGTAATGAAGGCCTAATGACTATTCATAAGAGATTTTCAGTCCGTTGATCCACTTGACTGGAAAGTTCTGCCCTGGAGAGTTAATGCTGTCAGTTTCTCTCACCTCAGAAAGCCGCCGCAATCGACGGTGTAGAGGAAGAGCGAGAAATTATCTCGTTGTTGCTCTAGGCCTGTCTTAGGTCACATGCAGAAGGCGCATCTGGCTTTCTGAAGGTGCAACCTCAGGACATAAGCTTTGACTAATTTTTAAACCATAAATATGTACAAGTGACACTGAATAAGTTTCTTTTTATTCATATTTTCTTTATTTTAGAGCACATACAAGTGGGATGGTAGGCTGCTATTTTGGCCTTATTTTTCTTCCAATTTCAAGTTATATATTTGCTTATTAGGCTAAGAGTAGTTGTGATGGTATTGTTGAGGATCAGATGATGAGGGTCTTCTTACATGCATCCAGTGAACACACCTTTACAGAGAAGATGCTAAAGCCATCATGTAGGAAGGCCAGCAGATATTAGCAAAGGGAATACTATTCTTTGGTGCTCCTGGTAGATGCCTATTGTCTTATTTGTCAAAAGGAAATAAGATGTCCAAATTTATATTCATAAGAAAAGATGCAAGGCTCCTACCACATAAGAAAGATGAATCGAACTCCACAGCATAACTATTTCAGTGTCTTCATTAAAAATAAACAATGAAAATTTGTGTATTCAGAACAGACCAGTTACCGTCAAACACAGGCCACAAGCAGGACTATCGGGGCCACACAGAGATGGCAGAAATAAGCAACCCAATTCTCACAAATATTCAGAGTCCACTGAGAAGCCTGCATGTAGCACAGTTGTGCTGTATAGTGACCCAGAGCCTTGGGATCCAGTGACAGGGTGTTTCTGCCACCTCCCATCCATCCTCGGAGATTTTTGAGTTTCTTGGTTTTTGTTTTTGAGTTAGTCTTTCCCTGTTTAATCAAGTGTTGGGATTAAAGGTGTGTATCAGAGAAAAGAGTGTTCTAAAGAACACTGGTGATGTAAAAGTGTCCTGCTTTATCCATTGACCAAGCCATATTAGCCAGTTCAGAGAGTCTATGGAATAAGAAAGGTCTTTCTGGAGCTTCCAGACTCACCTCCAGGATCCCAATAGAATGGTCCCAGCTGTTGATTTCTGTGGGTATTTACTCTTGGAAAGTACCTCTCTGTGTTATCTTATCGAGCAGCTCACCTAATCAAAGGTAAATAGGTTTATCGCCTCATTAAGGCTTGTTTTATGGCCACATGAAAGTGGCGTTTTGAGTGGGTATCTGTCAGAGTCTTTGCCTGGAACATCTGTAAAAGACGCAATGGAAGCGTCAGAAGCTTCCCTCTGCCGGCATCGGGACGGTTCATACATAAAGAATCTTAAAAAGGATGTCACCGCCAATCCTACTTCAGTGTGGTGGTCAGTGAGTTTGACTGATGTGTTTTCTGGAGCTGTCAAGGTAGACCGAATGAATGGACAGATGCCAGAAATGTGATTATGTTTATTAATATACATTGATTGCTTGTTTAGTTTATAAAACGAATTTAATGATATATTAGTATTTAAGCCCTTTATAGCCAACTTATGATTTCTTGTGATACAGTGTCTAGTGGAAAATATTCTATGAATATACCTGTAAAGTCCACCTCTGTTATCTAATTAGTAGACTTTAATTAAAGTAGCTATAATTGTGGAATTGACTAGCTACCTCTCCAAATAACAGAATCATAGGTCTGGATGTATAAAGATAATGCCTTGGTTATTCCGTGTTTGTAGAAAAGGCAAACCACCTAAATAAAAAAATTAAGTCCACATCAGTGCAGCATTAAAAGGGAGAGAGAATGCCAAGAATTCCATTAATTTGGGATATAACTGCCTCAAACTTCCCCGAAACACTGACACCAAAGAACATGACGCTATCAAACAGTTCTCCCTTAGGACACAGAGGTAAGGCAAACATGACTTTAAACAGCACAAGATCACACAGTAAAATTAAGGACAGTGTGTTCTACCAGATGCCAAATACAGCCACCATTTGTAGAGCTCCAGAAGGCACTCAGAGAAGGGAGCATTTTGTTCAAATGTCACCTCCACGGCCTTTTTCTCCATGAAATTTTCCCTGGTATCCACGTCTTCCTCTCCCCTAGCATGAGTCCATGTTTCCA
Source organism: Peromyscus californicus insignis (assembly GCF_007827085.1). Lineage (NCBI taxonomy): Eukaryota > Metazoa > Chordata > Mammalia > Rodentia > Cricetidae > Peromyscus > Peromyscus californicus. The sequence continues at coordinate 23,202,617 of NW_026294595.1, read as the reverse complement.
GTGAATCTCTTGTATAGCACGGTGGTCCTACCAGGTGTTTCTGTGAGATAACTGTGGTTCCAAGAAAGCTCCAGCACTGAAGAAGGGGGAGGTGGCCTCTTGTCTCTGTATGAATTACTTTGAGGATGACTTTTGAAACATATGTCACCTCCCCCAGTTAGAACTCATTACATCCTTCACAGACGACCGCTGAAAATTTCCATACTTCCTAATAAGAACTTGAGTTAAATGGGTTTATGGGGCTTTCTGCTTCTCTTCCTATTTCTTTCCGAGGCCTCTCAGTCATAAGCATTCAGTGCCACAGAGAATAATCATAAGATGGCCACCATTTGCTTTTCCCTTTAATGTTTGGGAGCTACTCCAGAACGTAGTTACAACTGCTCAGAAGGGCTTTTTCACAAATTGTTTACTGTGGAAGCTGCCACCCTGTTGTGCTTTTCATCTGCACACATAGGCAGCAAGCACTGATGTCAGTGTGACAAATAATGTGTACAATTTTTAAAAACACTACATTTACTGAATCCCCATATTATGTTTTCATGCTGGTCTTTAGGAGCAGTGCTAATACAATACTCCTATAAACCAATCTTGGCCCTGGCAGGCCCTATTGGAACTAATGGGGCCTGACAGTTCTTCAGTTAAAAATTATACATGAGGGTCACTTTCCCTTAAATTATCTATTGTATGCCAGCTGTTCACAACTGCATGGCTTCACTTCCTTTGCATTGGTAGAAATGTCTACTTCCCATAACATCCATCACAACTACCCTCGTAGATGCCGTTGAAAGTGGTAAAACTTCAGCACACCTTGGTGAGGAAGCAAGCTAGATGTACGTTTGCCATTTTGTATATATATTTCTGAAAAAAATGTAGAGTGGCTCGTTTTGCTTGTTTCACACCATAGCACTTGAGTTGTGCCATAATTTCTCATTTACTGAACAACTTTATTCTTTTTTTTTTAATGCTCCTAAATAACACAGCTTTAAGCACCCGTGAGTGGCACTCCCGTGCTGTGAGCACCGTTGAAGGCACCCTCAGACAGATAAAAGTCCTGGGGTGTTTTGTTTTGTTTCTTGGGGAGGAGAGAAGAGGAGTCATCACCAAGGGCCTCCCTTTGTTTCTCAGGCCTATTAAAACTATAAGCAATAGAACCACTAAAAGAAGGGGGAAGAAATACCAAGCTTTGTGTGTGAATGGAGGCACTCTTCTCAAATGTTTCTCATTACCTTGGAGTGGTTATCTCTGGATTATAATTAAAATGCTAGGGTTTTTTTTTATGTTTTTTTTCTTCAGAATGTCCCCAGTGCAGTACACCCCACCCCCATGATGTTATTGGATCTCCTTACCAACAAGTGGCTGTGATTTAATAAGTTCTGCCCCCACCCTCACCCTGTGTAGGGTAACCGGTGGCTAAGAGTGCATGTGGTACAAAGGTTACGCATTCAGTGATATTTTCTGCCTTATTGGTAAAAATGGGGAGGTGGGGTGAGAGGATTTCCTTTAATTATGAAGTAAGTGTGATGTTAGTAGTTATTTCTGCAGCCTGGTGAACACGCTGAATCCTTAGGGCCTAATTTTTAGCGTATGTTACCCTCTGTGTAGTAGGAAGATGGCCTGTGCCTTCTGAATCTTTTTAAGGGACACGGGTTTTGATACTTGACGTGGAAGATGGCCATCCAACTGTTTCACCAGAATTTTTTTTTTCCAAACCTTGGTAGATAAGCCTTAGCCTGCAGCAGTTGGATGAGGTCAGATGTCAGTGGAAGTGCCATGCTTTCCCCTTCTCCCATACAAGCATCCTGAGTCTGAGCATGAGTAAGCAACAGTTCTGGTTTTCTTGCAGAAGAACATGTAAGCTCTTTAAACAGAGGCACACAGTTTGTGGTTGTTGTGCCACCGAGTGGGTGTAGAGAGCGAGGGCTGCAGCCTGGTCCAGTTGCAAACAGAATAAGCTGACAGTGACGCAATGGGCCTGGCATGTAGACAGCTCGGTGGGATGGGTGAATGGTGCAGCCCTGGCCTCCGGTGGTGGCAGGCCCTGTAATAGCTAGTGTAGGAAGGGTGGTGAAAATTGATATGTACTATTACTACATGTATAAAACTTAACACTGGGGCCATTGCACAGGTGGGGGGTTCCTGTTTATTGATTTTTATGACTTTGTTAGAACACACACTTAATGCTTTTATACTCCAAGAGCTCTGGGAGGGCTCACCTTAGGTAATAAACCTTTCCGTACTTTGCAATCGCTCACAATTTACATGGGGAGTCACATTATCCAGTACAAAGCTCAGCACCCCTTTCTACTTGGTTTTAGGAGTGCCATAAAAAAGCAAAGCAAAGAACTATAATGCTTACTTTGAATTTCTTTAAAAACCTGTCCACTCCTGCTATGAAAATGGCCCCTAATTCTAATTACTCATATTTCCAAGAAAAATTAGTCACACAAACTTATGTGTTGTCTCAAAGGTTGAAAGCAAATTAAGTTTCCAATAAGACAGTACATCAAACAAAGTAGCATGTTCCTCATGCCGGTGGCTTTTTTTTCTTTCTTTTCTTTTTTTTTTTTAGAATTATGGTTGGACATTTTTGGCAGACAGATTGTCTTTTGCTCTATCAAAATGACAGTTTCTTTTGTAACTGCAACATTCATAATTAGAAGGAGAGAAGCAATCTGCCCAATTTAATATAGTAAAAGAAGTTTAAAGTCTCTGCTAGTAATTTCATTATTTTTAAATTTGAATTAATTGACTTAAAATAATACAGTGAAGAAGTCTAACCAGCAAGAGTACAGAAAGGTTTCTCTTCCTTAAAGAAAGGTTTATTTTTGTTTGGACACAGTACTCTATGTATTATACTTCAGATGTCATTAGAAATTTCTTTTTATACCAGGTGAGATGCAGAGCCAGAATGTGAATATTCAGCCTTGCCACAGAGCTGAGAGAAGCTGTAGGGTAAACCCTGGGAACAGGGTCACTTCCAGACAAAAAGTTCTCCAAGTTTCCCATGCTTATGAGGCTGGCCAGGCTTAATTAAAGTCAATGGATGACCAAAAAGAGAAGGGGTGGGTATATAATGAACGAACAGCCACCCACACACTCCCGTCTTTCTAGCCTTGTCTAAGCACCCCAGTCTTCCTAGCCTTGTCTAAGCACTCCAGTCTTCCTAGCCTTGTCCACGTTCCTAACCTTAGTGATCAGTGTTGGGCATCTATGCAGATATCAAGAATACTGTTTCTTAAATCCCTTCAGAGCACTGATGTGTCTGTGACTTAAATCACACTTCCCGTGCCACGTCTCTAGTGCATGTCACTTAGGTGACCCTCATCCACCACACCAACATAAAAAAGAGCCAGCATTGAATTCGGAATGCAATCGTCAACACCACAGCCTTGTTCTGGGCCTGCTGGAGGGTTTCAGCAGCCCTGCTTTCTACACCCTGGCCACACACTCAGCCTTCCCACTGCGGCTGTCTCCTGTAGGACCTCTCTTTTCCCAGGCCTAGCATGCTGCCTGTGCATGATGCACAGACATCAAATGTTAAAATACATGCGTTTTGAAGACTATGTTCCTCTTCAAGAGTAGAGCCTGGCCCCACTTTAATGAATACATACATAGCAATATTTATTTTACCCTTCTCTTATTACTTTTTATCATGGTCAGCTCTAAAAGCAACTCCTTCTAGCTCTGCCTTTTATCTTATTTTGTACCTTACCTAGTATTCATGATTATATGAGCCATCAATGTAATACAGATTTAAGAAAACTATGAAGGCTGTTATAGATGAATCCTTGGGGGTTTTTATTTGTTTTTTTTTTTTTTGATTTGGGGGATTTTTGTGTGTTTTTGTTTTGTTTTGCTTTCTTCAACAAGAAATGGCAAATTAAAGCACCCTAGATATTTTGGGGGATGTTTGTGAATTGTAACCTCAAAACTTGCTGATTAAAAGCTGTGCTCTAACCCAACATGTCTGTGGTCCACGACCCACCTTCTTTGACAAGTCATTACAGACCTACAAGTGAGAAGGGAAATTTCCCCCATGGCAGTTCTGAAATCCGACACAAGGCCAAAGGCCATGGACTCAGAGGACCCATTGTACTGAACACCTAAATTTTCAAGCCTCCTCCAGTATTTTGATAGATCCAAGTGGCTTTTCCTGTATCTCTAGGTCCTAAAACAGTATTTCACACCATTTCATTCATCCTAATCTACATAGTTATGTATCAAAAGATGTATGCATTTATATAAGCCGAGACACCTGAGAGTAAAGCACAATGAGTCTTAATATAACCACTTCTGAGATCTCCGCTAGACATCTCATGCTCACAGCGTGGGCTGAGGAGGTATAGGGCTGCTATAGCCTTTGCAGATACTCCTGCTTATATACGTTATGTTATATACGTATATGTTTGGCTTGGAGCTCTTCCCATACATTTCTATGTGCCTATTTGTTACAAGGCCAGAGAAAGCAGGCATTTTACCTCATGCCTCATTCTGAAGTCCCTCATTCAAAAAATAAATTGTAGGACTTCCACTCTAGATTAAATGAATCCGAGGTTGTGTCTCTTTATCAATTTTTTTTTTCTTGGTATCTCACAACTCTGAAGTCATCTTCCTTTGTCTTAAAAAGGGAAACTGCTGGAAGCATTTCCACCTGGATGTTTAAATTATTTAAGTTGCAGGAACCAGGCCTTTTCCCTCTTGAGTACTTGTGGGTTTTAAAGGCTAAAATTGCTTCATCATGCCAAAGTGAAAGTATGCATAAATTATTTAGTTAAACCTGAGAAAACACCGACTTTCCCCAGTGATCTTTCAAGGGCTGTCTACTTAAATTTCAGAATGGGCAGGAGTTTTCTTTTTTCTCAGAAAATGTAAGTGTCTGTATGTCTTCTATTGGTTGAAATGTGAACAAAATTTCAAACTGATGATTTTTTTGTTTAACTTCAAGTTTCATAATATCCATATGTCACAGCCAAGGAAAGTGGCAAGAACTTCACAAACGGGTAATAAATAATAGTGAATTCCTCTGAAAGTGTTCTTTTTTTTTGTTTTGTTTTACATATATCTGTTGTGTATGTGTTTGTCGGCATGTTATAGGGATAGGTTTTCAATTTCCAGCGTGTAAGTCCCAGGAATTGAACCCATGTTCTCAGGCTTGGAAGCAAGTGCTTTTACGCATTGAACCATCTCATCAGCCTCTTATAAAAAGCTGGTTTAGTGGGATTTTTTTCCTTATGCTGACATGACAAAGTGGAAAACATTTCACGTTTTCTTCACACCCAGAGTTTATATTTCAGTTATAAATATATAACTGAAATATAAATATATAAAATAATATAAATATGTCTTTATATATGTATTATATATTATATATATGAAATAATCCAGGGGGTGGTGGTGCACGCCTTTAATCCCAGCACTCAGGAGGCAGAGGCAGGTGGATCGCTGTGAGTTCAAGGCCAGTCTGGTCTACAGAGCGAGATCCAGGACAGCCAGCGCTACACAGAGAAACCCTGTCTTGAAAGACCCAATAAATAAATATATAAAATACAGTAATTTGGCTGGCGAATAAATATGGACAATAGAGAGCCAGTTTCAAGTTTGCACAGAGCACGGCACCCAGGTCCATGGGTAGTATAGCCCTGTCATGCTGCACATCTGATCTCCAAAATAATCCTCGAGTTCTTCAACTGCATTGTCACAAACGAGGGAAAATGGTTTTGTCAGTGCTGGGGGTAGGTCCCTGGCCTTATTTAGCTATGCTGAGCAATATCCTCAACCAAAGAAAGGGGTTTTTAAATGAGTATCTACCCTTGGATCCTGGGGAAAAAAAAAAAACACTATTAACTGAGATGGTGAAAAAATAAGTAAAAAAAAAATTAGTTGAATTATTTAGTATACTGATGTCTATGCAACTATAGAATCTATTTGAGTTTTATGTTCAGGTGGATTGGGAAATGAAAATGAACCTGGTAGAAGATTGTCATATAACTGAGTTTTAAAATATTTTTTTTCAGATTGACTTGTTCTTATTGTATCTGAATGAGTGTTCTACTCGCATGTATGTATGTACATGCTGCACTATAGAGGTCTGAGGAGGGCATCAGGACTCCTGGAACAGATGTTTGTGAGCCACCATGTAGATGCTGGAAACGAAACCCAGGTCCTCTGCAATAGTAACAAGTGTTCTTGGTGCTGAGCCATCTCTCCAGCCCAACCCTGGTGAATTTTTGCAAAAATCAAACAAACAAACCCTCAATACATTCAAGTTTTTAAGTTCTTCAAGCAAGAGGAACATATATCCTGAACTGATGGTTGCAGCTTGCGCTGCTGCCACATGTTAAACGTGTGGCTGCCCACATGATCTTCCTTACGCCCAACTTCCTTTCCTTTTGACATCAGTGGAGTGGACTGACTTGGCCTTAGTGCTTTCCTCCTCTCCTCTTCCTTCTTGCAAAGTTGTTTCCGCTACATCAGACAGGTGAGAATGGTATTCCTACACCACTGTCCTCTGCTAAGTGCTTGGAAATCCTGTTTTGACTTGAATTTGTGCTTCAGAGGCAGTAGAAAGAGCCGAGTCGTGAATCGGGTCCAGTTTACAACATCAGCTAACTTGAGGGAAAGATAGTTACATCTTTTTTCACTTCTCTCTACTCATCTACAAACCCATGACAACAACAGTTTCTCCCTCTTGGTTCTAGAGACCAAGAGAAAAGTGCCGAGGAACACAGTTTGCTCTCAGTAGATTAATGCACACATACAGTTCTCACTATATCATCAAAACGCTCTCCGACATAGAGGAAGAGGGTTTTTAAGACACCCATGAGACTCCAGAAATGAGAAAGTCTTCAGGGAATGACAGTGTGTGTTCTCCACGTGATTTCCCTGAGAGGTCCCTGCACTTCTGCGGGGAGGCTGTACTGGCCGGGGCTGCGATGAGGAACCCTGACTCATGGTGACTGTGACCATAGTGATTGAAAATAGACAGGAGGGAACTTCACAGTCAGGTGATTTCTTTCTAACTACAGCGGGTTCTCAGATCCCTGAGCTGGCTCAAGATGAGAGAGCAGTTAGTAAGGAGTGCCTGGCATCCTGTGCCTCTGTCTGGGTGACATCGGATTGTGAAATCTGCTAGTTTGCATACTCGTACAATACTGGAGCTTAAGTCCTGGCTACTGTATGGATGACATGTAGGAGCCAGATTGAAGGCCAAAGGGGTTGCTTTTGATCTAGGAAGGCAGTATTAGAGTGCCTTCAGGGAGGTCCGCTGTGTGACCCAACCAAACCTATTAGTTGATCAATTATGGATATGTATGTCAAGGATTTTTAAAAATATCAAATATGCCACATATTGAAGAATATGCACAAATTCCCCATTTAAGTCAGTATTAACCATGATGGAAGCAATCGGGTCTGATCCTAGAAAGAAATTAGATCTTTTAAACCTGTCTAATTCCCACTGCAGTTGCTTGAGGAAAATTGAAATGAAAGAAGGGACTTATGATTTTTTTTTTAAAGCTAAAAAATCTCACATACTGATGGCTGACTATGTCTGCTCCTGGCCAGAGCTGGAGCAGCCACTCATTCCCACTCCACTTTACTTACAGATTAAACTGTTGCTTCCTTTTCTCTTACACTACAACAAGAGAAAGGAAAGACCTAGGTAAATAAACTCTGTTAAAATAGCTTTACAGTTGTGACAATGTAAAGGGAACTAAGAGTCACTGTTCGCACTCCATCCTCGGCCGATTCCAACTGTGGAAACGAAAACACTCTAAAATGGAGCAAACTTGGAATAGACGTAGCGTTTGAGGCGGCCTCTGCACTGACTAGTGTCTCAAACTTTGGCTTACCTAAAAGAGTTGTAATATGTATGCTCAGAGCGATGTGGCCACGGTTCTGTTGGGAGTTGCTTGCAAAGACATTACCTTAGTTTTGTTTGCTCGTGTTTGGTTTTGCGTGATTTGATTTCTTTGTGCAATTCTGTGATAGCAACTTCAAGCAAGAACTTCTTGGAGGTGAATAAGCTACCTTGAAATATTCCTTAAGTAGCAATAACGACTCCTAGGCTCTGATGACTTCATACTTGTTAGTGAGGATGTAGTTAGTAGTATACAGAGGATACTCTCTCTCTCTCTCTCTCTCTCTCTCTCTCTGTGTGTGTGTGTGTGTGTGTGTGTGTGTGTGTGTGTGTGTAGAGGAGCATTCTACCCAAATTCCATATTTACTACCTGGATGCAAATTATAAATCTAATAAAGAGGTTATACATCATTTTTATTAAACTTATATACTGCACAAATAGTGTTTACATGGAAGAATATAAAGTTTATTCCCTCCTGGGAAAGATTTCTAAAAAATATAAATTGTATTTGAGAGTTAATCAATTTGCCTTCTCTCTTTTGGCATTTTAATTGAAACCTCCAAAGTGTGTGCTTCCTCAGAGTATCAAAAACAACTATCAGTTGTGCGGTTATAAAATCAACTCTTAATTTTCTTTCAATGAAGCAGCAGATAGCCAGCCAGTAAATTTTCCTTATATTACTATGAGGCTACGATGCTATAAATTCAAAACAGTGTGCAGGTTGGTGGAAATTGAGGTCCAGGCAGCAAGGCCCGTCTATAAACTTTTCTCAGGTTATTGGAACAGAACAAATCAAAAGCGGTTCCTGGTTGTATGATATTCTCCTTTGATAGAGCAGACAGCTTGTTGTTAGCAACCCAAGTGCAGAGGTTAGTCAGACCAGAATGTAATTTCTAGCAATCTGACAGACCTGCGGATTGAAGCGGCAGGTTTTCCCTTCCGATTTCAGGGAATTGCTTCTTACTGTGACAAATGATTAGCTGTTATCTCTGACTGAATTTGATTTCTACAAGCAGCTGAGTCAGGTAACTTCGTGGCGTTTGAGGGGGTTTTTTACAGGAAATGAAATCGGCTCCCTAGTCATATGTGGGCCAAATGAAATCTTCCCTGTCAGGCCAAAATTGTGCTTTTGGTTAATTGGAGACAGATTTAGCAGTGAGTGTGTGTGTGTTTGTGTGTGTGTGTGTGTGTGTGTGTGTGTGTGTGTGTGTGTGTGTGTGTGTGTGAGATGCTCTGATAGTGGAGGCAGGTACATCAAAGTGTGCATTCACATAAATGTGGGATAAGTTCATAGTTTCTATTTTAACTTTGAAAATCTGGCATTCAAGCCAAAATACCTACATTCTGAGCACAACTGAAGCTTTCAGTGCAGACTACAAGTGAGCACAGTCACACAGTATCAGAACGATGTGCTGTGGATGAGAACATGCTTTCTAGAGTGAGCTGCAGTATTCATCAAAATAGAGTAGATACTCCCTGAGCATGGTTTGAACAAAGTATGCACCACAGGGAAACTGGTTCTTACAACAAGAATTTGCATAGGTTAAATTCATTCTTGAACACATGTAAGTCTGTGTAAATATTTTGAGCAATGAGGGGTTCTGATGATGGCAAATGGCCTCTGGATGAGAAAAAAAAATATGACCTGGGAAATTCCAGGTTTACTTTGTGCTTCTTATTGTTTGCTGTTGATGGGGCCTTGATGGTGTCTACAAAGTGACGATAAGACTTATCCTTTTCTTTATAGTTTGTAATTGCTTTGG
>NW_026294595.1:23180495-23187995 GCF_007827085.1 Peromyscus californicus insignis | reverse complement strand
TGGTGCAATACCTAGTTTAGCACCTGGGGTGCCCCTATCCACAGCAGGCACCCCCCAAACATCCTAAATTGTATGTTTCATGTCTAAAGGTCACGACCTTTCTGTGCTTGACACTTAGAAGCAGAGGAAAAATACAATTTCAGCATCTCAGTGTGACAGCTGCAAGGTGCAGGATTCAGTTGCAAATTATTGTATGAAAGTTCTACACAGAACCCTCCGTCACTGACCCTGCTTTCTGGACACAGCAAATAATAACAGCACCTAACGTTTACTAAGCATTGACTGTATGCTAAGCTTTAGGTGCTTGCACTGAATCTTCACAAGCGGTGGAGAGATGTTATTGGTGTCCTCTGTTTAATAAAAGACACTAAGGCATGTTAAACATACTGCTAAAAACTGCAAGTTAGTTAACTGGAGGGCTAGAATACAATTTTAAGCAGTTTGAGTCCGGTGCCTACAGAAAGGTAAAATGCATGCAAGATAAGAGCCTGCTCATCACTCAGCTGCTCTAGTTCTGATACAACGCTGTTGTTTCCTCTCTTCGCACTTCCGTTTTGGAAATGCCTGCCCCCCTAGAGAGGCCAAATGGTCAGTGGAAAGGCATATAAAGCTTCTGGCTACTACTTGTCTTGTTTTACAGGGGGGACAGTCAATGCCTTCCATGTGCTCAGGTACCATGGCACATCTTCTATGGCTCATCAGTTTATCTTTAATTGAACAAAGATTGAGCAAGTTTAGGGTTCTGAGAAAATGTATTGCTTTCCTAGTCATGCTGAATGAACAAAAGGGAATAAGTAGGGGACATGGTCAGGAACAGTAATAAAAGAGATGTTTGTTAGAAGCAAAGCCAGGGATCAAAGAAATAATGCACATGCGTGTATTAGACATCTAAACTATCAGTGTGCGCTTTATGGGCAAGCCAGGAAGAACTAGTGATACTTGTTTTCTCCACTTTCTCATATGCTACTCACTCATGATCTCAGTCACTTTTCCTTTTGCTGTTATTACAGAAACTGAGGAGGCCACTGTAGTCAGAACCTTTTATTTGTATGGGAAGGCTATTGCTGACCAGGTATTTAGACAGAGTATTGTTGATTGTAAGATAGAAGAGTGGCTGGAAGAGCTTGAGATGGGAGATTTAAAGAAATCTGGTAACTTTTAAATAGCAAATTACTACATCTTCAAAAATAAACTTGAATATCAGTTTTCTGAAATTTACAGTTAATAAAACTAGTCCTTAATCTTGGGTGTGTTTACTCTGTTGAGTCATCACATTTGAAACTTTCTGAAGAAGAAAAAATGAAAACAGATTAATTAATGATCATTAAAGTACTCTGAGACCTAGAATGCCCATGGTAAGTAGCACCAGACACAAGACGGACAGAATCCGTCCACAGAGGCCCAGCTCTGCAGCTAAGTGCCTAAAATACTTCTTTACTAAGCTGAGGAAGGAGAGAAGCAATGTGGAAAAGGGAAAAGGAAAGAAGGAGAGAGGAATAACAGAAGAAAGGGAAAGGCTAATTCAATGTCCTTTGTCTCCTGACTTGAGACCTATTTGTGGAAATGGAGGAAGTTGGTACATAGAGTCTTTTAAGTATTATATGTGAAAAAGTTATAACCCAGTAAAAGCACATGTTAAGTGTATTCTGGGATAGGCAGGCTAATATTCCACCAGGAAGTCCCAAGTTCAGCTGCTTGAGTTTTCAGAAGTTGAGCACATTTAATTTCCAGTAAAAAAGGAAGAAAGGAAGAAAGCTAAGACATATGATGGCATTCAGAATATCCTGCATGTTGCACCACCTGAAAGAGCGACTCAGCAAAAACACTGAACTATAGATAGGTGTTAAATTTATTTCTTTTCTGTATGTGTGCTGGGGTATATGCTCATGACCATGGAAGCCAGAGATGTTGGATTTCCTGGAGCCAGAGTTATAGGCAGTTGTGAGTGATGGGAACTGAACTTGGATCCTCTCCAAGTACAGGCTCTTAACTGCTGAACTTTCTCTCCACAGCCTTACATTTATTTCTAGGGGTTGGAGGGATGGCTCAGTGGTTAAGAGCACCGGTTGCTCTTCCAGAGGACCCAGGTTCAATTCCCAGCACCCATATAGTGGCTCCAGTTCTGGGGAATCCAATGGCAGCATTCAAGCGGTACACGGACATCCATGTAGGCGAATCCGCCAGACATATAATTTTTTAAGATTTAATTTATTTGACAAAGGTTCCAGCTAATCACTTTCTAAGAGGCTGAAACAATTGACACAGAAGATCTTCCAGCAACTGTGGTTCTGAGATACCCCAAAGTGTCATTTCCCACAAAGAGCCCGAAATGCCAGTGTTTTTGCAGCCCAGTGGTCTTGAAGAAATTTTCAGTTTCTAGTTTGTACTTTGAATTTTTTTTTCTTTTTTTACAAGGAAGGGGAGGGTTTTTTTTTTTATTGTTTATTATTACGTCTATTATTGGGTAGCTTTTTTTTCTGATTGAGGATGGAAGGCGGGAGAACAATTTTGACGTGCAACTGAGAGTAAAAAGGTCTTCTCAGGGCTGGGATGCTTCCTTTATCCCACAAGTGTGTCCATGATCAGTTTCACTAAGCAGGGAAGGTGGTCGTTAGCCGGGCTTAGTTTCAAAGACAGAGAGGAAGAGAGGGATGAGGGAGGGAGGAGAGAGAGAGAGAGAGAGAGAGAGAGAGAGAGAGAGAGAGAGAGAGAGAGAGAACAAACAAGTCAAAGCATTTGTTCATGCTGCAATCTACACATCAATTACCCCGCTGTGCTAATTACCACCTTCCCATACCCCAGGTACCTAAGCGTTCACACTTACTTACTCTTTCATGCCTCTGATCAAAAAGAGAGAGACAGAAAGAGAGAAAGGAAAGAGATGATAGAAGCAGGGGATGATGAACCTAGAGGTGAAATAGATTCTTAGATCAAAATTTCTTTTACATATAAAAGTATAAATAAGGGGTCTTCTGGATTCTGCCATTGTTATTTTAAGCAATTAAGCATTTGCAAATGTTTTAATTGTAAAATATTACTTACTCTCAGGCCTCCAGGAGTGCTTCCATATCATCAGCCCTTGTTTTGATACTTAAAAGAAGAGAGGAAGGTGAGAATTGCTGGTCTTGTTGGCAATTTTGGAGTTGCACCATTAGAAAAAGATCAGATCATTAAAAGTCAGTGACTACTAATTACCAAGCTACTTTTCTGCGGCTATTGAGGAACTGGGCAGTGAGGAACCTTTGTATCAGAACGCCAGTGTTCTGCTCCCTGACTGAACCTTCAGCTAACAATTAAATATTCTTTATGAGGATGAAATCTGGCCTTGGATTCCCCGTTGGTACGTGGGCTTCCTTGTCAGGGTGTTCATTTTCTCATTTCAGAGTGAGGTTGGATAAAAAGAAAACCTATTTCCTGTAGCTCATTTGATACCTGGTGGGGATGCTATTCAGGTGACAAGGATACAGACGCAGAGGGGGAACAGATGTGATTTACGCACTCATTATCATTTGAATGAAAGTGCAGATAGGCCTGTTCAGGGCCCGGGCATCACCTGGACAGCTTGCCTTCTGATCTCTCCCCCATCGGAGAGGCCAGGTCCCCCTGACATCTTTAAATCCCCGACCCCCAGCTGGTGACACACAGAGTTTTATGACAGTCAGCAGTCCTCTGAAGCTCCTAGCACAGATGCCATTCAGAATTGTGCTTCACACTGTTTTTTTCATTGTGTTCAGGCTTAATCAGGAATATATCCAAAAAAAGCTTAACTTGAATAATTTCTTTTGGTAGTTCTCCAGAAACCTGTTTGCCACTCAAAGTTTGTGTATACTGTTCTAAAGGGCCTCAGATTTTGTGTTCTTCAAGTTATGTGCAGACGTAGCTGCTTTGGTTTTCAAAAAAAAAAAAAAAAAAGGACAACAAATTGGGAGGGACCATAAGTTACAGATGCCATCGAAGTCTTACATCTTCTGACTCTCGAATCAGATGAGCCTGGTGTTGCAGGAGCTGGATCCAGGATTTAGCACTGGAAAGATGGCAAAAAGTTTGAAAAAAGTACTAAAAAAAAAAAAAAGACAGTTTGTATGTGGCCTGTTTTGCCCTGTAGAAAGGATTTTTAGATTCTTTAGTTTACTACCTTGGAATAGTTATTGTCGCCATGATCTTACAGGTCTTTTTTATGTTGCTTGTGAGTTGGGCACAGAATGAGTGGAAATTGCTTATGTCATCTTAAGACCTCCAGTGATGAGTTCTGTGCAGCACAGACATATTTTAAAATACATTTTGCTCTAGTTCAGGGCAAGAATGTACAACAACCTTGAATAACTTAAACTGTTGTTTTTAAGCTTCCCTTATCTCAGGCAGCCTGACAGTTTTGTTGGGGAGCAGAAAGTGAAAGGAATCTGTTAGCACAAATACTGTGGTGTTTCAGGATTTTAATTAGGTATTGTATTAAAGAGAAAAATATAATGAACACAAGCACATACACATTTTATTTCCCATCTAACATTAACAGTTAAAGAAAACAATCACTATCAAATTACTTTGTTACAGTCCATAATTACAACTCAGGTTACGCTTAACTGTTATTAACAGAATGTACAGTAATATGTTCTGGCATCGTAATATGTTATTGTAGCATTATAATTAATCTTACAGGAAGTATAATAAATTTACAGTATCAGATTGAAGCAATACTGCATATAGATTTATTAATGCTTTTAATCAGTTCTGGCAAAATTAATTTTGCACTGATTGCTTACATTGGAATTTGCATATACTTAGTGAAAGTAATTTATTTTTTATGGATTCCTTTTTATTAAAATAGGGCATATGGCCCTTTAGCTACAAAACTTGGTTGATTCTTTAGCTAAAATATTTCTAAACATTTTGAAATGTCATATATCTTTTATTGCATGTAATTCTTTCTCTTAACATTTGTTTTTAAATTACATTCTTTAAGGTACTTTTGCAATTCTCATCTCAATGATCTACTTTTAAAACTACAATTCTTGCTTCTCTTCTGTCATTACCTTGATCTCCCCCCGCCATGCAAGTTTAAAGGAAATACAAGCCTTGAAAAATATCTGTATTGGTAAAGTGTTGTATTAACGTACAAGAAAATTTAATGCGTCGAGATAGAATGAAAAACAACACAGTTTTCCACTTTCCTACTTTGAAAGTTTAACCCATAAGCCCCGCCCCCTTTCATTCTCAAGCTGCTGTGCACCAACACTCCAAATGTTTTCTGTGCCACAGAGTTTACAAACACAATCACATGCAAAGGTTTTTCTCAAAATCTTGAACTGAGTGTGTCCTAAGGGAAATGACTTAAACATCTGTCTATCAAAATATGCCCTCTTTGTAAGGAAACCTAAATTGCTTACACAAAATGAAAACATCTTTATGAAATATGCATATATGTTTTAGCTGTCAAGTAATTTGAAATCCTTTCAAAAGTAGTAGCCTAGCGCTCTTGCCTTACTTAACTCTTTTTGAAAAACGAGTCAGAAATAGTGGAAGAGTGACTTCCAGTCCTTATAAACCTTTGCAACATCAGTATTCCCTTAGCCTGAAAACTGGGTGAGCACAGCGGTTCCTACCTTCCCTTCCCTGTGCTGTTGCTCATAACGGTCATGGGGGTGAATTTGGAACCATAAGAATTCTGGGTAGTGTAGACAACACAATTGTTAAATTGTTTTTAAAAAAATCATTAGATGCGATGGGTTGGTATTGCTTTATTTGTTTGTTTGTTTTGCTTTGCCTTGATTTTTCTTGTTTGTTTTTCATTGGAAGGGCTTAAGTTCAACAATGTGGCCTTTTGGGCTCCATGTTAAAGGCAATTTCAGAGTGACTCTATGGTTTTAACTATCATAAATTAAGAAAAGCAGGCCCAGATAAGATTCTAGAGCTTGTTAATAGCCATTTCTTCTTATTTATAAAATTGTTCTATCTCAAGGAAGATTTTGAACTTTTGAGGATTGCCCTTTATCTGCCCCAAACTTCCAACCTTCCCTTGTATCTTTAATGAAATGGAGGATCTGTCCTTTCTGTCCAGGACTTCTGATAAGTGTTCGCAGACTGTAAACTTCTGGATAATAACTTTCAGTAAGACAGGAGTCTTAAGTTCTTAGTATCATTTTATGCAGCATTATTCTGCTCAAGAAGATAAAGTGTTATCAATTCTTTGTGAGATAAGTGTAGCCAGAGAATGGCTAAAACTCATAGCTGCCTTCAAACCGCCCCTCTTGTCGGGACTTGGGTCGTAGATCATACAGCTGTCACCAAGAGACAGTCAATTCAGTGAGTGAAATAAAACTAACAGGCAAATGTGGCTTACACCTAAGGCACTCAGGTGGGTGGGGGGACGTAGCAGGGTGCCAGAGTGTTCACCTAGCATAGCAGCACACACACACACACACACACACACACACACACACACACACACACACACACACACATAGACACACACACACAAAATTACATGATTAAATATAATGAATGCTTAGGAAAAACTAAGTAAGCTGTATCCAGAAGAATTAGAAAGTGGAAAAAAAATAGGTGTCTTTGTTTACAGCAAGAGTAAGGCATCCTCAGCTGTCTGAGAAAGTTTCCTTGTCACCTCTCAGAGTGAAAATTTTCTTTTCTCTTTTTTTGGGGGGAAAATGAATGTTGGTGTGATTGTTTAATTTGTGTAACTTGTTACTTGAGAGAAGCAGCATGTGATTTAGTCTCTGTCTGCAGCAACAGAGGAAAGTCCATACAAATTAGTAAACCACACTGGAGGTAAAATGAAAGCCCTCTTGTGGGTGTGCACTGTGCTCTGCACTGTGACTGTCTGACTTTTGCCACCAAGTGGTCAAGGTCAGCCAGTTCCACTACTACCTGGGAAAGACTGAATGTAGCAGGAAGAGGAGCCGTGGCCCTGCCTGGGAATACACAGTTCACAAAGATAAACTCATAGTGGAAAGGGACCAGGTTTATGCATGCTCTCTCTCTGTCTCTCTGTCTCTCTGTCTCTCTGTCTCTGTCTCTCTTTCTCTCTCTCTCTCTCCCTGTCTCTCTGTCTCTGTCTCTCTGTCTCTCTGTTTCTCTGTCTCTCTGTCTCTCTGTCTCTCTCTGTCTCTCTCTGTCTCTCTCTGTCTCTCTGTCTCTCTCTCTCTCTCTCTCTCTCTCTCTCTCTCTCTCTCTCTCTCTATTTAACTATCTCTCTCCCCTCCCTCCCTCCCCCCTCTCTCTCTGCTAAAAGAAGGAGAAAAGTAGAAAAAGAACAAGTAAGTGTGGCCATTGTTATTTGTGTCCCGGTATATCCAAACACAGAAATACAGTGTTGACCTTCATTGACAAATATAGGCTCCATGTTCACCCAACTCCTGCAAACTTACTACTAGCCTGAATCCTGTTGGGGTTGCAGAAAGGGGCAAGTCTGGGTGAAATTCACTTCCAGAGATGTATATGTACCGTGTCTCTAACCCCCAGGCACCAAATTCTTAAATATTTTGT
>NW_026294595.1:23170495-23175495 GCF_007827085.1 Peromyscus californicus insignis | reverse complement strand
AGTAAGCACGGAGGTTTTGTTTAATGCTGTACCCAAACTTGAAGGTCATTTGACCTCCAAGCACTGAAAAATGAGGAAACCAAATGACTTCAGAATTCCAAAGGACTTCTTTAAACTTGAGGCTGTATCATCTCAGAGACATTTTAAAAACAAGGCTACATGTCTGGGTCCCATGTTAACAGAAGGCTAGAGAGTGCTCTGGCCCACATGGGCCTCTCACTTGAAGCTACTTTTGCAATAAAAAACGAAGGTGTAGCTCTACACCTAAGTAGTGGCTGGTACATAGACACACCTCTTTTTACTTACAGTTTCTGCAAATTGCAAGTAGCAAGCAAAGGAAGATACTGTAGAGGTGGTCTATCTTGGTTATTTCAGTTGTTTTAATAGTTACATCGCCCTGCATTTCCATATTAGTGTGTCATGCTTCACAAAATGCCATCACGTGCACAATTTTCTAGACTCCTGTGACAGTCTTGGAAGCAGGGAACCCATTATCATTATTTTTACCCATTTGAACGAAGTTTCCTTGGGTGATAGACCAAGGCCACCCAGCTGGTTACATGTTGGTGCTGGGACAAGAAGGCAAGTTGCAAGCTCGTAATTCTGTGAACTGCCTCTTTATTTCTATTGTTTCCAAACTACTGCAGGAAACAAGGGTGTATTGTTAGATTCTGGTAATTGATCAAATTGGTAGGCTTCTATAACTCAAATTAAGGGGATCCATGAAAGTAACAATCATCAAAACAATTTAAAATTAAGCATCTCCATCTTACTGCACAAAAATCCCCCCAAAAATCCCAGGGATTTCCATTCTTTTACTCTGGTGTGGTTTAAATTCAGATTGCATTCTTTGCTGGGAAGTGGTATTATTGAGCATCTTTTTATGTAGCTGTGATTTTCCTGAAGACATGCTTTCTTGCTGGAGCATTGCCACCAAATAGTCATGTGGTCTTTGACAGGTCACTTGACCTTATTCTGCCTGTATTACCTCCTTTGTCACAACTCACAAGCTGACTTCAAGTGTTCCTCAAGCATAATTTCATGTTTCTGTTTCTCTAAGTAAATTAACCATAAGCTTTCTAAAGTGATCATAGCACCTTCTTGTCTTTTTCTAGGTTTACTGAATTGTAGATATTTAATAAATGTTGATGATGGCATTGAAGGTCCTATTGGTACACTTAACTTGAGCAGACTTATAGGAAATCATTGTTGGCCAATAACAATTAGTTATCTATAATATGCATATGTAATTTTCCTTTACATCAATAAAACTTCTTCTCCTAGTGTAGATGAAGTATTGCCCCCTCACATCAGTTCTTTCGAATGTTAATACACTAACTACTGATATCTTATTTGTACTGTAACTGACAGAATAATGGGGAGAAAGACTCTAAGTAGGAAAAGGGGTTAGTTAGGTAACATTGTATAGGGCATCTTCAAAACAATAGTTCTGCTATTTCAAATGTCAAGCTAATTATCGGCAATGTTTAAATGCTATAATAGGCCATTTTTGCAAATGTTGAGATTCTCCAGCAGGTATGGACATTATAAAAATGTCACATTTTGCTACTGTTCTCTTACATGTCACCAGAATACAAAACTCTCTGAAAATAAAAGTTATAGCTGTGGACAATAAAGAGACGCCATTACTTATTTTGCTTATGACTAAAATTAATTGTCACACTGATAGAATTTAGAGTATTGTTTACTTGAGAGGAAGAAGAGAGAGGGTTTAATATAATGGAATCTGGCAAGGTGAAAATAATGCTTATTACAGATCAACTATGCAATCTTTTAAATACAAGTTTTTAGCAATGCAGATTCAGATATATCTTCCCAGGCCTGCTTGCTATAAAGCAAATTTAAGCATCGTCTTTATACCCTTTGGTAACCCCACATCACACATAGAGTTCTAGAGCAAATGAAACTTTAATATGATTCCACATAAAACGGTAAGCCATGCCAATAATTCATATGCACTTCATATGCAAATAGTTTTATCTTATCCATCAATTATTGGGTAAACATGGTATCACATGGCATATTTCCCTATAATACAGTACAGTACCTGTATATAATTATGGGTGTATTTTGCCAATGCGACTGTTACACAGAATTGTAATTAATTCCTCTGAAGATTGCTGTGAGAGTTTTGGATAATGATGCTGTTTTTGGACATTTATTACTGCTCTTTAGTTGGCTTTTTGCTGTGCCTCAGAGACAGATGCAAAATTAGTGTCTATTTTGAGCCAGCAAACAGTACATCTTCCCTCTTGTTTATCGAATAGCAGAAAGGAATTCTTTGGGCTCCCACTTCTTTGTGGCTTTTGAAGTAACTGTTTTGTGCTAGCCTGTAGGTCTAATACATGTATAAAATTGTGTTGAGACTTACGTTAGGGGGGATGTATATGACCTAATCCAGTGACCAAATAGACTTTATTCAGATCTGTGCTTTTAAGTTTTTAGAACAGTTTGCAGTGCAAGTGCAACAAGCAGGCACTTGTAGAAGCCCAGTGTCCCCCATTCAAAACCTTAGCTAGGTGTGGTAGCACATACGTGCCTTTGATCCAAGCATTTGGGAGACCTAGGTAGGCAGATCACTCTGAGTTCAAGGCCAGACTGGTCTACATAGTAAGCTCCAGGCCTTTAAAAAAAAGTGCATGCTTAGTTATTATATAAAATTGAACCTCTTATTTACAGATAAGGTTAAGGTATATTGTTACAATTTCACATGCTATAAACCTACTTTTAATTCAAAATTTAAATGGGGTTAAGTCTACCAGGTAATGGCCTTTCCATGGGGAAAAATGGTGAAACTTGTCCCAAAACTGTCTCTGGGAAAATCTACTGATTAGAACTGAGGGAAATTTTTAGAAGAAAATCCGAAAATTCAGAAGTGGGGGTAGGGTGCAGGAGTGTAATCCACATCTGTATCGTTGAGTATCATTTTAATCATCAATAGGTCAATCTGAAAGAACAGAAAGAAGTGATCTCATTTGAATTCAGATATAAAAACAAAGTTTGCTAGGAATTATTCTACCTGGATTAACAGCAACAAAAGAGCAGGGGGCAGCAGAATGGCTTATGGGAATGGCTATCCTAGTTAACACAGCTCTGGAAAAGATGGCATACTGCTTCTGTAAGTGAACTTGGCAGCAGTTATTTATTTAGTTTAAAAGTATTTACTACTATTTGTGAGTGGGAACCCTAAAGGTTGTGAAGGATTGTTGGCCTGTGAAGGTGATGGATGCTGTACTCCTGACCCTATATGGTGAGACATGACTTCATTGCTTGTTTAGATTGTTCTGATATTTGGGACTCCTCAAGGGCTGT
This sequence comes from Peromyscus californicus insignis, assembly GCF_007827085.1. Classification (NCBI taxonomy): domain Eukaryota; kingdom Metazoa; phylum Chordata; class Mammalia; order Rodentia; family Cricetidae; genus Peromyscus; species Peromyscus californicus. Next base: position 23,172,162 of record NW_026294595.1, on the reverse strand, counting down.
TCATAAATCATTTATCTCTCTCTCTCTTTTTTTCTCTACAAGAAAATATTTCAATTGTATTGCTGCAGGAACACTCACGTGTCACACGGGATATTGTAGTCCATGCAGAAAAAGACCTTAAAAGGCATGGGTTTTTTTGCAGGATAAAGGCCTTTTAATGCCTGTCCAGCCTTAGATAATTTTATTCACTCCTTCTGGACCTTTCTTTATTCCTCCTGTGCCCAGAGATCAGTTTTTAGGAGGTGGATTGAAAGCTTCCCAGGCCTTAGGAGCTTTTGTTGGAACACCCACCCCCCTCACACACACACACACACACACACACACACACACACACACACACACACACACACTCACTCTGCCCCCACTCAGTGTTCAGAAAATCTGTAAAGAATCTTCTGCTTGTTGCTAAGAAGTGGTTAAATCTCAGTCACCCGGGGGAAGAAAGCAGCACATTATTGATTGTACTAAGGTATATGTGGGCCACACAGCTAGAGCAGAGTCGCTGGAATATCTCTCTTTTTGTAGATCTGAGGGCATTACCCAGCCTGAACTTGCCTAAGCCCTTGTGGTCACACCTCTTGAAAAGGTTTTGTTTCCCCCGTCAATTGGTATTCAAACCAGGTCAGCAGATTCTGTTGGCCGGGCTCGGCTGCCGTTTTCATTTTAATTTGCACCTGTTGTGCAGTTGTTCGGAAGGCAAGCGCAGACCCGCAGATTATACAAAGATCATATTATGAGCAGATATGCACGGTGTAATCTTTTTGTCCCCGGCCTCACATGACAAAAAAAATCTCTCTCTTTTTGTTCCTTTTTTACTCCCTGGGAACCTGTCAAAGCAAACAGATATGACTGACTAAAATTTGTAACTAGACATGTTTCCAGAATTCTCCAAAAGCATTATGAACCTGACACACAATCCTTTTCATTTTTTTTTTCCTCCTTTTCCGCCACTTTTGTATAATCCGATAGCTGGCGAGAGCCACTTGAGATAGCTCAGTTGATAACTTAGCGGAGGATTGCTTTATTAGGCGCAGAGAAATCAAAATGAACCTGAAAATTGTTTGCGCTTTTTTTTCCACTGGCTTTTTTCCCCCCCTCTTTCTCTCTCCCTCTTGTTCCCATGATGTCATGGTTCTGACTTGTTTTTTTGTGTGTGTTTCTGGAGAGTTGGGTTAACAGTTCTTGGCAATCCTGTGTGTGCGTAACGGCTGGTGTGTTTCTCTAGCTGAGCTAATACCCCGTGTTTATTACTCTAATCTTTCTTGTCTGGTGGTAAAGTGGACAATTTATGTACTAGCATGTAGGCCGAGAGCCTGTGAGGGCTGACTAATTCAGAAACAGCCACCTTCAATTGAGTTCACAGACCTTATTTACAGGCTGTCTATTTTAAGAAAAGCTACTGAGCATTGCTGGGACTGAGGGCTGCAGAAGCAGCTCACCCGCTCTTGTGAGTTATTTTAACATTTGTGTTGGTCTTGCCCGTGTCACTTTGAAATCTTCTGTAATTATGACACTCTGAAGACATCTCAATAGTAGTATTAATGGCCCAGAAGATATGGCTTTTCCTCATTTTCTGCTTAAAAGATTGGGATATAAATGACCTTAGCGTATGACGGTTGGCATAGAAGAGAAAGTGAGCATTTCAGATTGAACAGGTTTGTGTATGT
>NW_026294595.1:23135495-23165495 GCF_007827085.1 Peromyscus californicus insignis | reverse complement strand
ACAAAAAGCCGTTTATAAGAGATGGGAGAGAGGAATAAGGAAAATAGACTTTAGAATTTTATGTAAAGCAGTGAATGGATATTTTTAATACATCAGAGATGTTAGCTTGTAAAGCTAGGCATTCCAAGTTTTGATATGCACAATTTTGGATTTTTGAAAAAGCATGCTTGCTTAGACTAACACCATCATAGCTACATCAAGGGGAATGAAAGTAAGAAAAGAAAATGAAAAACTCTGACTTGCCACCAAGCACCCAGAGTTAGCAGCTACTGTTTCTCTTCGTAAGTACAAATACTTCGTCACTTTTGACTAAACTCTTATTGAAAAAATAACATCTCCCCCCGTTTGTCACTAGAACTGCCACCAGAAGAAAAGCCCTTCGTTGGCTTCAAATAAGCACCTCTGTTTTTCACAGCTTGCAGTAATGCTTAAAGTAAATAAGTTCTTGTGCAGCCAGCACCCTTGGATTCATTCAGTTGCCTGAACAAAGCTATTGTTTAGAGGTTTACAACAAGTCTTTTCTGTTTCCCTTGAAAGACTCCTCCTTGTTCCTATGTTCGGCATGCTTAGTATAGTAAGCTTTTCTATAATTTTCAAATGCTAAAGATAATTTTCCCCCACAGAAGAAATGAAGGATGATTATGATGTTATGGGGCCAGAAGCCACGATCCAGACCACAATTAACAATGGTACAGGTAAGTCACATTTACATAGCAACATCATGTGTGTTCCATGTCATGGTTTCCTGAATCTGATAAAACACAGACCCAACCATATGCACCTCCACGGTTTACAAAAAGTTAGACTTCACAGATCTGGTTTTGTTTCAAATTTGAATTTACCACATCTTAGACTTTATTAAGTAAATTTGTCTGCCATTCTTGTACCCTAATTTACCTCTAAAGCTCAAAAATATTGAGTTGTGTGAATGGATCCTTTCACAGCATGAATTATATGAATCTCTAGTTGTAATTTTTACTTTAAAATCATCTTAGATTATAATACAATATTCTTGTATTAGCTACCACCTAATATCTGTCATTGAGAATTCAAATGATATGATGTACTATAAGATTACGAAGTATTTTCCCAAAGCCAAATTTCTATGAACATTCCTTGTAAAAGTTAATCATTTAATTTCTCTCAAATTCTCTCTTCACTTTTAAATCTCTGTATGTGCTAGAGATACTGAACAATATTTTTCAGACAGACATTTAAACAAGAATAGACAGTTTCACTTCTTTTTAATAAAACTGATGAATAACCAGTAGAAGACGACAGTAAGTGGTGTTTTATTTGGCTCTGCCCCTGCAGGAGAAGAGAGATTAAGGGCAACTGTGACCATGCTCTCCCCCAAACACTGAAAGACATCTTTTCCCACAGCACAAAGTGACACAGATTCACTATGTGTATGTCTCTTTCTGTATGATACTATATTCATGTTTCAAACAATCTTCTATACCACCATTACAAATATTAGCACAGTCTCCAATACAAAACCATCTCCTAAAACGAAACAACAAAAGTCACATAACTGTTTTTCTTCAACTTTCCAATTTAAAAAAAAAGTGCAGTTTTATGTGGCTTCAGAAGTGTAAATAATTAAGATGATGTTTACATTTCCCTTAATTTGATGTACATCCTAACATACTTCTCGTGCTGTCTGCACATACTCTTATTAATGATGTAAGAGGCACTAGTTCCCTATCTTAAGAGGCACTAGTTCGCAAAGTAAGAGAAATAACTTTTAAAAACTCTTGTTTTTACTGATTTGAATAATGTCAAATTGAATATGAAGCTGAAAGTGTACAACCATGTGGTTCTAGAAAAAAAATCATAGAATCATGCACTGATAATTCTAATTTCTATATGTAGCTTCAGCAATACCTAGATTACAACCTTGGGCAAATCAGTTATTTTCTTTGGAACTCAGTTTCCGTATCTGTAAAGTACGTATATCAAACTAGTTGATGGCTCAGAATACTTACAGTTGTAATATTATATGTTGCTGGAATACTGTTGCCTTATAAAAAATAGAAACAAAACCAAATAATTTCATATAAAATATAATAGCAATATACCATGAATTAAGAACTCTCCAAAAAAAAAATTCCAGTTTGTAAGTTCCAAAATGGCCTCAGGTTCCTTTAAAAAAAATGGTAAATGTCAGCTTCCAGCATTAATAAAAGCTGATTTCATTTCCTTTGTGAGCATTGGAAGTGCAACAAGGTAACAATTTAATAGCCATTGTAAATACCTGACTCCAAAGTGAGGTTAACAAAAATTGTTCCAATCCAGGAGGTTTACAAATCAATCTTGAACACCCTTTCAACAGACTTTGAGATCCCTTTTCTCCTAATACTCACTATTCCTTTGGCTTCATATGTATTCAGTCAATAAGTAAATCAATACATGTTCATTGAGTGTTTTCAATAAAGTCCCTGTTGTATGCATGTGTGGGAGAAGATGGGCCAGGAAGACTAAGCCATGGTTATTATTTAATTTAGGAGATAAGCCTAATTCACATAAAAAAAATAATGAACAGTAGGTGAAAATATGTGATAAATATGCAACAAATGGTAAGAGCGGTGATTATTTGAATTACAGAAATAGAAGAGATTCTGCAAAGTGGGAATTTGTATAGGTTTTATGAAGGAAGTTGAATTGGAACGAAGTACATTTTCAGTAGTCGGGAAGGCACAGGGAAGGAAGGAGAAGTGGAATTATCTAAGCCAAAGAGAAAAAAAAATAGTAAGTAGTCAGCGGATAGTGGGTAAAAAGATTTGGCTGAATTAAAGGGAATTTATGGGAAATAAAGTTGGATGTATAAACTGAAGGCAGTATCAGAATATAATATATTGAAGGATATAAAGAAAGCATCAGAAGAAAGAAGGTGGGTTATGTTCTATCGCCATGATGTCTCTAGGGAAACCAGTCTCCAGACCAATAAACCGTTGTCATGCGGCCATAAGTGCTGAAAGGGAGGAAGGGAGAGAGAGAGAGAGAGGGAGGGAGGGAGGGAGGGAGGGAGGGAGGGAGGGAGGGAGGGAGAGAGAGAGAGAGAGAGAGAGAGAGAGAGAGAGAGAGAGAGAGATTGTCGTGGGTGGTGAAATGGGGAAATTTTCAACAAGACTTCTTAATAACTGTATGGCACAGGTAAAGTAGCCCCAAGATGACGTGTGTGTGTGTGTGTGTGTGTGTGTGTGTGTGTGTGTGTGTGTGTTTGGAGCATAGTGATACTTGCTACTTCTGGATCTATAGGGTTGTGAACCTATAGTTCAGATAGTATTTTCATATAAAAGTTCTACATGCATGCAAGTGTGTATGGTGCGTGTGCGTGTGCATGTGCGTGCGTGCGTGCGTGCGTGCGTGCGTGCGTGCGTGTGTGTGTGTTATGTGTGTGTGTATGGGGTGAGGGAGAGTGGAGAGTGTTTCTTCTCATTTTTAATTGAAACCCAAGGGCTGGAGGAGACCTGAGAGCCCTGTAAGTATATTCAGATAGTATTCAGCATGATAGAACTAATGAAGAGCGTGTCTACTGAAGGAAGTAGAGAATTGAAAATGGGCCTCTTGGTAGGGAAAAAGAAAAATAAAATTCACTGGAAGAAAAAAAGATTATAGGAAGAGAAAAAAATTCCTGGAGCAAAGAAAGGTTTAATAAAGGTGAAAATGGTCAACTCAATTAAAAGCTTCAAATAACTGAAATGCTGAGCAAGCACATTGGACTTGGTGATTAGAAATTTACTGGTACTTCTCAGTTTATGACTTGGCCCTCTCAGAGAATAAATGAGGTTTTTTTTCTTTTCTTCCCAGGCATAAGTTTAGCATGTTTTAACACTGGCATATTTTTTGAGTATTAATTGAAATGAAATTGAGATAATGAACTTTTTCTGTTGGGTTTTTTTCTTCCTTTTCTTTTTCTTTCTTTTTCTCTTCCTTCCTCCCTTCCTTCCTTCCTTTCTTCTTTCCTTCCTTCCTTCCTTTCTTTCTTCCTTCCTTCCTTCCTTTCTTCTTTCCTTCCTTCCTTCCTTTCTTCCTTCCTTCCTTCCTTTCTCTCTTTCTTTCTTTCTTTCTTTCTTTCTTTCTTTCTTTCTTTCTTTCTTTCTTTCTTTCTTTTTTTCTCTTGGAGTCAGGGTTTCTAGGCCAAGCTGGCCTCAAAGTCACAAGGATGGTCTTGAACTTCTGATTCTCCTAAGTTTACTACCCAAATGCTGAGGTGACAGGCATGCATCACCATGCCTGGATTTCCTCTTCCTCCTCCTTCTTTTATGTCATTCTGGGTTTGAACTCTGGGTACCATGCATGCTAGGCCAACACTCTACCAACTGAAATATACCCCCAGCCCTTGAAATTTCTCCTTAATACACCATCTCCTCTGTGGAGTCCTGGTCCACAGAGAGGTTCCAGGACAGTCAGAGCTACACAGAGAAACCCTCTCAAAAAAAAAAAAAAAAAAAAAAAAGAAGAAGAAGAAATGAAATGAAATGAGGCTATTTTTTCCTTTCACATTTACTCCTCATTAACTTCTTAGAAAACAAAAATACATTTTTAAAAATTGTGTGTGTGATATACATGTACTCATTAGAATGAATGTGCGCATATAGGTGGATGTGCACACATGTGCATGTTCATATTCAGTCAAAGATCTATATTGGTGTGATTGGTCTCCACTTTAATTTTTGGACAATGTCTCTAACTGGACCTGAAGCTCATTAATCTAGCTAGACTGTCTGGACAGTGGGCTTCCGATATCTGCTAGTCTCCACCTCCCATCAACCCCCAGCCATATGCTTTTAGCACATAAAGCACATGTTGCCACATCTGACTTTTTACTAGAGAGCCAAAACTGAGCCATCTCTGTAGGCTCTCCCAGAAATGATACATAACAAATGACTGATCCATCACGAATATGGAAGCCACAGGTCAGATCAACTTTGAATGTTATTCCTCAAGAACAGTCCACCTTTTTTTTTTATTGAGATGGTCTCTCAGTTGGCCTGGAACTACTGATTAGGCTAGACTTAGCTGGCTGACCATCAGGTTCCAGGGATCCACTTGTTTCCACCTCTTCCAAACTGTAATTATGAGTGCATGCTACCATACTCAACATTTGGTGAGGGACAGGGGTTAAAACAGGGTCTTACTATGTAGATTTGGCTGGCCTGGAGCTCACTCTGTAGACCAGGCTGGCCTTCAACTCATAGAGATCCACGTGCCTCAGCCTCACCAGTGCTGGGATCAAAGATGTGCCACCAGGCCTGGCCATAGCCAGCATTTTTACATGGGTCCTGGGGATCAAACCCAGGTCCTTCTGCTTACACAATAAACACTTTACTAATAAAACCATCTCCCCAGCCACTGACCAGACAATTCTGAAAGCTTCTGACATCCTGGATCACCCCAAAAGTCATACAACTCCTTCCATTATTCTGCTGTAGCATTTGAAATCCAAGTATGAGAGAAACTTAGGAAGGTTGTTAGTAACTACCTGCATTTTTCTAAATTAATTAAAGAATAGAAAGATTTAATAGCACTTATATATAATGATGACAAAGGTGTCAACTGTTTTTTAATTTATTTCATAACTGACTGCTATCATGATTCACTTTTTCCTTCAATCTGAATAACCATCAGCAAACACTCTCACTTGTTATTCATCTTAAGCAGAATTCAAACTGAGACTTGAGGGGAGATAAGCTTTAATGAAGTAGAATATTTAATTTGTGCCCTTAAGGAACATAAAATTTCATAGGGCAATGGGGGAAAAGTCATAATAATAATAAAAACAACAGCTGAATAATATTCCATTATGTAAATGTGTCACTCTTTCTTTATCCATTCTTCAGTTGAGGGACATCTAGGCTGTTTCCAGTTGCTGCATATTATGTACAAAGCTGCTATAAACATAGTTGGACAAGTGTCCTTGTGGTAGAATGGAGCATCCTTTGGGTATATGCTCAGGAGTGGAATAGCTGGGTCTTGAGGTAGATCAATTCCCAATTTTCTGAGAAACCAACATATTGATTTTCAAATGGCTGTACAAGTTTGCACTCCCACCAGCAATGGAGGAGTGTTCCCCTTGCTCCACATCCTCTCCAGCATGAGCTGTCACATGTGTTTTTGATCTTCACCATCTGACACGTGTAAGATTAGAATCTCATAGTCATCTTGATTTTCATTTCCCTGATGGCCAAGGATGTTGAACATTTCTTTAAGTGTTTCTCAGCCATTTGAGAGTCCTCTGTTGAGAATTCTCTGTTTAGATCTGTATCCCACTTTTAAATTGGATTATTTTGTTTGTTGATGTCTAGTTTCTTGAGTTCTTTATATATTTTGTGTATTAGCCCTCTGTCAGATGTGGGGTTGGTGAATTGACTGATGACCACAAGGAAAAGGGGGAATTAGAGCACACATGTCCCTGGTTCTGGTTCTGAGAGACTGAACTGTCTTGAGCTTAGTGAAGTATTAAGACTAACCACCCATACTGTTAGACTACAGGGAATGAGTACAATTTTCCTGGACTACTGCCTTTTGCTTTGTTTGTTTGCGTTTTTGTGTGTTTGAGACACGGTCTCACTAAGTAGCTCTGACTGTCCTAGAACTCACTATGTAGACCAAGCTGGCTTGAACTCTCAGAGATTGACCTGCCTCTGCCTCCCAAGTGCTAGGATTAAAGATGTGTACTACCATGCCCGGCAAGACTACTACCTTTTATTGAACAGCAGTCTGGAAGAAATTTAGTCACAGGACATTTGTCATTTTACTTGAACTGTATAGACAGTGCCCTAAAACCTGATGCAAATAAAGATAACTTAAGACCTCAGAACATTATAGTTACAGCCAGGCATGGCAGAACACACCTCTAATTCTGGCATTTGGGAGGCAAAGGATGGTGAATCTGAGGCCAGCCTGTGCTACATGATGAGTTCAAGACTCTGCCTCTAACAAACTAACAAAATTCTTCAAAATCTTTATATGGTGGAAATTCTGAAGGTAGATACTAAGTTTGTTTTTCTCCATATTCCTTTCAGCATGCATAGTACTTTATATAGTGCCAGTAGTTAATGAGCAGGTCATTTCCTGAGTTATGGAATAAATTAATGATGAATGAGTTGGTAAAATAGGGAACAGTGGTTTGGATCAGCAGAGTGAATTAAGAAGTAGTTAGACCTAGCCTCTTTGCTCTGTATGTCAAGACAGACACAAGCAGGAAGGGCTCTGAGGGAAAAGCCTGTGAGGGATGGGATATTACCAAGGGCTGACATAGTTTCATTTAATCTGAAAAAGTGGAACACATGTAGGAGGATGTCCTTAGCATGGGGCGAGGGAACAAGTAGTATGTGAAATAGGAAAGCAAAATGAACCGTGAATGAAGTTCCTTTTTGGTCTCTTACTCTATGTTAAGCATAAGACATATTTTCTTTACTATACACTCAGAATATCCAATAAAACAATAACTCATAATAATTCACTTTCACGAGATGCTTTGGAGAGTTATAATTTATTGAGTACATTTGAAACTTGATTAAAAAATAAGAAATAGTGAAATTGGGAAAATACTTATATATTAAATAGAAAGGTTAAGAATCTCTAGGTGAGAATCTGGAGAACTCTTTCTTTTGCCCAGTGTCCCAATTTGTTTTCTGTTGCTATGCAACAACAAAAGCAACTTGGGGGGAAATGTTTATTTGACTTACAGATTATAGTCCATCACTGAGGGAAGCCAAGGCAAGAGCTTGAAGCAGAAACCAAAAGAGGAATGCTGTTTCTTATACAGCCCAGGTTCTCCTGCTTGGGCATGATGCTACCTACAGTGGGCTGGGCCATCCTACATGATTTAGCAATAGAGGAAATGCCCCCACAAACAGGCTCACAGGCTAGTCCGATGGGGTAATCCTTCAATGGAAGGTTCCTTCTTCCCATGTGTGAAGTTGACAACCAAAGTTAGCCATGCCAGTCAGTAACTCAATCTGGATCACAATAGAAACAAATAAAAGAAAGGAAAGAAAGAAAGAAAGAAAGAAAGAAAGAAAGAAAGAAAGAAAGAAAGAAAGAAAGAAAGAAAGAAAGAAAGAAAGAGGGAGGATGGGGAGAGAGGAGGGGCAGGACAAGGAAAGGATAAAAGCATATAAGATTCATAAAAGTAGGGATACTTTCAGTAAATAACTACATTTAAGTTTACAAAAGAAATGCATAGACATAAAGAGAAGGAATAATTTACTATCATATGTCACTGAAGTGGGCATTTTAATTGGCTTTTCTGATATTAACTTTATAATGTAATAATGTGGCATTTAGAGTTATTCATGTTCTTGTGATCTTTTCAGCATCTAGGTCCTTTTTAAATGTTATTAAATCAGGCATAATAAACACAAACTACAAAGATGAAGTCTTTCTCTTTCATGTTGAATCACTGTGATGTAGTTGAAAGAACAATGGGTTAGGAGTCAAGATATGTGACTTCTGCATCCAGCTCTTCTAGAAACTACTTTTGTCATTCTGTGTGAGTTATTAACCTCACTATACCTTGGTGGCATTAACTTGTTAAATGAGAAAATTAGGCTCGAAAATTTGGGCTCCCCTACTCTCACCCTTTCTCCTCATGAAATTGCCTTGGAAAGCATAGATTATAAAAGCAAAAGCTGGATGGATGGTGTGGGAATGGAAGCCCCATAAGGAGCTGGCCCCCCTCCTGCCCCACACCAGGTGTACACCCTATACCATGTACCATGCCCTGCAATTAGGCAGGTCTTGAACTTGGCCTCTGCTTTTTACTTAACTTTTTGTCACAAATTGCCTTTGTTAATAAAATGAGCGTATGAGTTCTTAATACATTAATTCAGAAAGTAAACCACGTATATAATTTTTTTAAATTAAGATAAACAGAAAAAACAACACCCTCCCCCAACTGAAACTGAAAGTCTTGCTTTCCTAAGGATCTTCAGTTCGGAAGTCCTCTTTGTAATGGCAGTGGTTCCTATGCTGTCTTCTCTTTGATTTTCATTCTCATCTGAGCAAACTATACAGTGGTTTGACTCCTATGACTAGGTAAGACGAGACATACAAGCAATAGGCTCCATGTACATCCGGTCATCCTTGTAGAAGAAAGCGGTACTCTTAAAGCAAGAAAGGCTCTACGCCTATGTTCTTCATGGTTCAATAGCCTCAACATCCTCTTACTTCTCTTACATGGGATTTGGATGAAAGGTTTGAAATTTGCTAGCTTCTTCACAAGTGTAGAGGCCACACAAGTCTAAACATCAGATATCTCCCAGCGCGAGCGGAGGATGTGAAGCTTCAGCAACTGTGCAGAAACCGAGAGTTCAGATAGGACTTAAGTACCCAGCAAGGAGGATGCACACTACTGTGCTACTGTGAAGCACGTCATTTTCTTCTAGTCTGTGTCGCATTTTTCAAGGTTGGAGGTTTTTTGTCCTTCAGTCAGACATCTGTCATAGAAATCATCCGTTTTTATATTTTTTCAGTAAATTTCATACTTTTTTTATCAATAACAAAAAAAAAATTAAGAAGAGCAGGAAGAGCACTGGGCAGGATGGACAGGAGATGTCAGGCAGAGGCCATCATCAGTGTGTGCCTGGAGGAGCATCTTCACCTCCTGGCTCATGAATGCCGGGGTTTTATTAGCTTTGTCTGTGACTAGGAGCAGCAACCTCCACTTCACAGCAAGAGTTCCACAAGAAATAATGAACACTCCTATCTTCTTGCATGCCTCCTTCATTCATTCAACAAATATTTAATAATAAACACTGTTTTCCTTGTGATGCTGCCTGTGGTTTCCAGGCACCTCCAAAATATTTTTTCTTAATCATTATGTATGGTTCTCCCATCAGAAATCTATGTTACTTTGACTTTTTAATAGAAAAGAATACAAATTAAACTCTCTAGACTTACCTAGGGAATAGATAAAAAAATTGATTGTGACAATTAGTTAATTCAAAGTATGGATTAATGTGACTTTAAGGATACCTAAGCAGGTACATGCTGGCTCATTTCACAGGTGAGAAACTTAAGAACCAAACACAAAATAAGTAGTCCAAATGGGGAGTCCCGGGCTCTGAGTTTGGTCTGATCTTTCAATTACCCAACACTAGCTGTGTTCTAGACTTCCCAGTAAGTACTGGTGACACGTGGTCCACACCCCTATCAGTTCACATATGTGGAAGAGAAAGATTCAATGTGCTGTGATACACTCAATGATTCCTATTTGCAGAAGGCATCCAGAAAGCAAAGGAGACGGTTGTGAACTCAGGCTGAGGTGGTCAGGAGGTTATCTGATGTGGAGTAATTCCTTGGTGTTACTCAAAACCATGTGTGTACTATGTGAAACAGAAAAGTGAGTCCTTCTAGAAGAAGTTCTTAAATTGGACAGGATTTCCTCCAAGGCCTGTTAAAACACAGATTGCCGATTCTGGAGTGGACTCTGAAAACTTGCATTTCAAATAAGTTCCCAGGTATATTGATGCTGATATGCAAACCATACCTTGAAAAACCAATGACTATCCAGAGCAAACACTGACTGTTTTATTATGACTTTCTATGAAAAGAAAGTATGAAGTGCTGAGCAAAATCACCTTCCTAAAATACAGCAACACTATTTCCAGATTGTTAGATAACATAGTTAAGGGAAAGATGAACACATATTTCTTAACTAGGGAATTAAAAGTCAATACGCTGCATCATTTTGTACTGTGGCAGAGCAAAGTCGTTCAAAGGTTACTGTAAGTCTCTGGATCTTGATATTCACAGTGCTCTCATACAAAATCAAACTTTAAAATTAGACTGCATCCCTGACTGGGCTACTTCCTGCTGTGGAGGGAAATATTTGATCTTGCAGACTGCTACAAATTCCCACCTCCTATTCATTCTTTACTTCTTTCTTCTGAAGCTTTTAGCATGGATCTCTCACTGATATTTGAACATGCTCCCCCAGAAAGGCCATATAAGAGCAGGGGTGGAGAGACCACCAAGACGCCTAATTCTCAGTAAGAGAAGAAACTTCTCTGTTGCTCTTGATGACCCTTCCCTGGCTTTATACATGTCTCTGTACCAGTCAGAGGCTCTGATAAGCTGCTGTGTGGCTATGCTGTGAAGAAAAGATCATCCCCCCCTCCCAGTTTTTAGATAACTGGTGCCAATATATGTATGCTGATATTTGTTTATTGATCAACTTTATACAAACTAGCCTTGAGAATACATATACCTCTGCATGTGCTTCCTTAAGCTAAAAAGTTCAACGTAAAATTAAACATAACTTTTTATTTCTTATCATCTGCTAGTACTGAGGGAATTGTTTTTCATGTATGTGAAGAAGACAGTTACATACATACATACTACAGCTTCGGCCCCCTTTGCCTTGACATAGCAATGTGAATAAAAGATAGATTTTTCAAACGAATTACTTATTTATTTTGACATTTGCCAAAATGGTTTAACAATAATATTTAATATATTTCTTCTGTTTTTAATGAAAATTGAAAACATGCCAGATATCAAACTAGTGGTAACAGAGTAGCTGCCTTCCTGTTCTAAATACAGAAAATAAATGGCAAAAGGAAACAAGAAAAAAAGGAAGCAGAATCAGGGTCATATTATAAACTCAACTACCTGTAAATTATAAGTAAAAAAACACTTTTAGTGTCATTGAGAGTGTGTTCTAAGCAACTCAATTATGGGAACTGACTGATTCGTGAACCAGTCAATGGTTCCTTTTCACTTAGAGTTCTGTCAACACTGCCTGTTTCTAGGCAATCATTTTAAAAGTCAGTTTATATCAACATTCATTATCTACCTTAAAAAAATCAATATTTTCCCAAGACAGTCATAAAGGTGTTTATGAAAGTATCATTAATAAGCCTGACTAGTAAGAGTGAGTAACATATTTAAAAGAGAAAACTTTGCTGGCTTGAAGGGATCTAGAAATTTATCTACCAATATTAAAATACATATAGCCATGAGGAAACATTTTTAATTAACATTCTCCTTTTGGATGGAGGAAAAGTTTAACTAACCTTAGGGAAGGTTGAGATATTTGCACGACATTAGGGTAAATTTTAGGACTAAATGCAAAATCCCTGGAGAAGATATGGGAAGAAATTACTTGAGGTTTCTTGTGAATTTTTTTGTTATGGTTTGATGATAAATACCATGCAAATATCCTCTGTCAGTGTGTTTTGGCAGTCCTTCCAAGGCGGCCAGGGAGTGAGGAGGATTATAGAAAGAACAAAAAATGAGGCTGATTTTATACTAGAAAAATACCAGGGGGATTCTGTAACTTCATAGTAAGTTCTCCACCTCATTCCTGTGTCCACTACACAGTATTATAAAATCTTTGTAAAAACAAAAAATACAAACTTCCAAATACAATCCAAATTTCATCTTTGCCAACAGGAGTAAGCAAAATGCACCCCCATCACTTGCTCCAGTACTGTGGTAATGTGGTTTTGGTTTTCAGAGTCTGGAACACTACACACTTTAAAGTAAAAAAAAAAAAATTCTGGGGTGACATAGTGTAACGTGAGGTGACAGTACAGTCCCTAAAAAATGCAGCATGGCCTCAGAACAAGCAGCTGGCTGCAGAGCTGCAGAATGCTCCATCTTGTCTACTTTCTGCTTCCTTCACTCTCCTCATAAATCTTTCTTTTCTGAATGGAAGACATCAGGCCCTTCATTCTGCATCTTATATTGTAGTCACTTAGTGGGGGGGAAGCCTTGATGCTCAGTTTGGAACAAAGTCTTAAAATCATAGGGAAGAGATTCACAGGCTTTCATTTTATCTCTTAGCCTCTTCTGAACAAATCAATGATTAGACTTGTTTCAAGTGCAGATAAGCAATTGGAAGAATAGCAGCAGGATCATATTGTAACAGCAGCTTGCTTGGGTACTGTAAGGCTTGGTGGTGTGGAAATGAAGAGCTGTGTCTAGGCAAAGGAAAACTGTAATGTAAAAACAAGGAGAAAGCTACACTGTTTTTCATGGTGGATATGCTGGCTCATTTAAGTTAGATGATAGATGATCAATAGCAGATCCACCTCACATAAATGAGGGAAAGTCCTAATGAAGGCAGTAGACTTAAATGATTTAAATGACATTTTCTTCATAAAACCCTTTTTTGGGGTATTCATTGAAGCCATGTCCAAATCCTGTGAGCACTGATGAATACCATGAAACACTTTGTCACATTACCTAAAGTTGAGCAAAGATCCAAATCCCTAGCTCAATCATTAGGCATCTTATTTTATGTTTTCTTTTGTTTTTAATGCCAAGAAATAGTGTTAAAGGCACATTATTTTCCACATTCATTCCATAAATATTTCTTGAGAAACTACTCATTTCTTGGCGATATACTCAGTGTTCAGGATCCATAGATGACCAAAGATGATCCTTAAAGAGAACATGTGATTTGAAGTCCTTTTGTCCCCACCTCGCTTCACATAGACATCTAGCATGACAAAATTTGATCTAGCAATCAAATTCCCTCTCCAAACACCAGAAGTGTATCTAGATGTAGTTTAGTTTGCCTACCCAGAAATATCAGAATTTTTCTCCCTTTTAAGCCCAAAGACTATTAATGCAAATCCAATTGAATTTGCATTTGATTACATTTCTGATGGAAACATTCATATGCAAATGAAAATTCATGCAAAGATAGCCAGATAATTCAAATAGTTGCTGAAATATCAAGATAAAATTAGGATATTAAATGTACATCCATCCACGTTTACTGGGTTACACTAAGGTCATCAAGTGGGACAACAGTCTGAAAAACCTCAAATAATTTTTTTAAATATTCAAATATGTATGTGTTCAGATGGAGCTGTAACATTTCTTTGAATTGTCATAGTATAGAAAAAGTTATCAGCCATGGATAAAGTTAGTCACATTGTTTAGAAACAGTCACTTTAACTGGATGGTGGTTGTGCATGCCTTAATCAGAGCACTCATGAGGCAGGTGGTCTCTGAGTTCAAGAACAGCCTGGTCTATAGAGTGAGTTCCTGGATAGCCAGGGCTACACAGAGAAACCTGTCATGAAAAACAAAACAAAACCAACCAAACAACAATAACAAAAAAAAAAACCCGTTCATTTAAAATTTTGCTCCATTGTCTTTCCTTACCAATAAAAGCAAGAAGTAACTCTTGGTAACACTATTTTAATGAGCCCCAAACTGGACAAATAGTTTTTGTAAACTGGCAGTTCCCACATACTCCCTAGGGAGTCAAGTTCAGTGACATTGTCATTATCTCCACTATCAATATCCTTTGAAAGTACCTATGGCCTTGTGAATGGAGCAGCAGAACCATGATCTTAACTTAGGGCTATTAAATCCAACTAAGAACAGATATAAGCAAAAGTTCAAGGTCAAATGTATTCAGCTACTGCCTTACATTCCAAATTCATTTTCAGGGGGAATACAAAACTTGGGATGAGATGGCTGTTCTTGTGAAACTTGGCAGAAGTTCAAACGACAAAAGGAAACAACTTGAGGTCACAGCATGCAGGATTGTTAGCACCTAGTTTGGTGGTCCACAAGATGTAATTCTCCTGATCCTTCTTCTGCTTGATCTTACATTTACCCATGATTTCAAGTCCTTTTAGAATTCTAGTGTTTTCTGCTTTGGCAAATATCACTAATCATTTATCAGATTGAAAATCCTAAAGATAAAGGAGAAATTTTAGCATCTCATTTGGGCAAGCTGGGTCTTTCCCCAAATCTTAGAGACCTTACTTTGTAAAGGCCACTTTTTTTTCATCTTTGCCACCACTTCCTTAATCTTTGTCTCTCGAGTGACTTTGGACAAGAGCACATCCCCAATCCCCCACCCAACCCTACCCTCAGTCAACTCCTTGAGCAGAACTTGCCCTTCTTTTTCTCCTATTCTTGTAATAATATGGCCGAGTCATAATTACAAAGTACAAGTGTCATCATTCCATACAACTGTCCTCCTTGGTTCGTATCCTTCAACAGCTTCTTCTTGCTCCTAGAATAAAAATGAAAGTCCTTAGCAGGTTGTTTCTGCTGCCTCTGCTCCCCAACATCCTATAGTTTTTGTTTCACAGTGCACTCCAACTTAGATACTGAGATGTCCATGCTCCTTCCTGTCACCTCTACACACGCCACTACTCCAGCTGAAAGAGTAAATTAATTTCAAGCTTCCCCATTAAAGCTTTATCAATTTCTTAGACCCAACGGATTCCTGTGTTACTTTTGTTCATACCACCATACCACTTTTGGTCTTAATACTCAGTCATGTTTGAGCAATATGTTTATTTTGGGGATGGTGTCATTTGGATTTCTTCCTTTCTTTTCTTTTCTTCCTTCCTTCCCTTCTTCCCTCCCCCCTCTTTTTTGTGGCTTTCTGAAGGACAAGGTTAGCTCTGGTCTTTGCTTAGGAAACTGAGACTTGTTTGTCAAGGCTTTCAATCAATACATGTTGAATGAATGAGTGGTCCATTTTCTAGTCTTCTTATCCAAAATCCACAAGTTTATAATAATGTGAACCAAAAAATAAATAAATAAGAAAGAAAGAAAGAAAGAAAGGAAGAAAGAAAGAAAGAAAGAAAGAAAGAAAGAAAGAAAGAAAGAAAGAAAGAAAGAAAGAGAAAAGAAAAGAAAATCGACCAACTTGCTTGAACATCATTACATCACAACTTGCCAAGAAGGCTTCGTATAGCAAACACCAATGTTTCTTGCAGCAGAGAAAGCATGGTGAAAGAGCCAGCAGAATCAGAGGGAACTGCTTTCAAACCATGGTATCAGGAGTTTGCCATGCATTGTGCTAGCAAAGCACTTTTCCCAGCAACCATAAAGAATAACTAACAGCTACTCTTCCACCTCTACATTATGCATAATTTTTTTTATTTGTAAGCCACAACTAATTTCAGGGATGCATCTAGAGATTTTAAGTATACCATGTCTTGTGACACAAATCGTTGAAATTGGTTCACAACTATTATTTACTTCATAAAAATAAAATCATAATTTAAGAAGCTAAAGTCATATACAAATTATGCTGCAGTTTTATCAGTGTAACTCCATTACTTTTTGTTTTATTCCTATCAGCTGTGAGCCTAATTTTATTTGCATTGACTATACAAAGATTAATATCACAGTGAGAATGCGTCATTCTGTGACTTCTCTTTAGCAAGGTCACACTATTGTATTTGTAAGGATGTCTGTCCTTTCACATCTGTCTCAGACTATGTAGACCTGACTATCATATTTAAAGAAGAGCATGATAAAACCTTATATTTAGCAGCAGATGGATCTGCAGATAGGGACGTGAAGTGTTGTATACCTTAAGAAAATTAAATTTCCTTTTCCTCTGTGTGTGTGTGGGTGGGTGTGGGTGTGGGTGTATGTGGGTGTGGGTGTGTGTGAAAACACTTTATTGAAGGACTTTGGGGAAGGTCTGGAGAGATCCACACTGTATGCTGACCTCCTTAGTGTAGACCTTTGAGGTTTCTCTGTCACTAAGAGCTAAATTTGCTTTTCTTAAGACAAAAGGAAGTTTCACATAGACCATTAAAGTACCTGGAAGCTTACATTATGTCATGTTTAGGGATTTCAGTTTCACTTTTAAATACGTTTAATAAATACACTTTAAATTTTCTCCCATTTGTATGCAAACATTCCAAGAACAAATGTGCCTACTTAACTTAAGCAAAGTAAGCTCTTTTGCTTGTACTATAAAAATAAGCATTTAATCAATACTTGGTCCTCTTCCCTTCTGACAAACGAAGGAGAGGTTTAAGTCTTACTAGTATCGAGCCAACAGTTGTTGCTAGCAATGATGTAGAGTACTTGGCCTCCTAGGGAAAAGGCCCTGAAAGACATTTCTCTTCTGCTTATGATTTCAGTTAAGAATGCAAATTGCACACCAGACTTTGAGGAGTACTTTGCCAAAAGAAAACTGGAGGAACGCGATGGCCATGCCGTCAGCATTGAAGAGTACCTTCAGCGAAGCGACACGGCCATTATTTACCCAGAAGCCCCCGAGGAGCTGTCTCGCCTTGGCACGCCAGAGGCCAATGGGCAAGAAGAAAATGGTGAGGCTGTAATTCATTTTTAGCCACTATACTGACCTCTGCAGCTGTTACAATCACAAATGCACTACATGCCTGGGTGTTTACCTTAAAATTTGAAGAACAGCTGCAGAGGCATGGAATTTCATGAGCAAAGATTAGAACTGTAATTTTAGGGTATTGTGAAATTTTTTTTTGTCAGCAAATTTGTGTCATTTGTACATCCAATACAGAATAAGAACAATTACAGCCCATTTCTAAGAGATAAAAATATCTAAATTTATTCCTATCTTTCAGGGATATTTTACTTTTGAAGAAAAAAAAAAGTTTAAGATCACCGACCCTCACCTTTTGTTCTCTGATACCTGAAAATCTCCTTCCCTCCTGTGAATTCCTGTGTAACAGGAGTCTAGGGTTCAGGGGAACTGTCAGTCACCCAAAGGGAATTTCTTCATTTATCAGCTGTTTAAATCCCCCCTCCCCACAAATAAGCTCAAGTAATTAATTAATTTTCGAGCGCAGTGTGAGCTGATTCGGACAAGGCTGCCCTGGGTGTGCAAGGGGCCTGGTTGCGAGGAGGCCGGGCGCAATGATGGCGCTCTGCTGGAGCAGATTGTAGTGATTCCTGTCATAGCAGCCCGGGCAGCCAGCCCATTAGCTGCCATTGATTTACTGACCTTTTGGCCCGCTCCTCTCCCTCTCGCCTCTCGGCTACAGACCTGCCACCTGGAACTCCAGATGCTTTTGCCCAACTGCTGACCTGCCCCTACTGCGACCGTGGCTACAAGCGCTTGACATCGCTGAAGGAGCACATCAAGTACCGCCACGAGAAGAATGAAGAGAACTTTTCCTGCCCTCTTTGTAGCTACACGTTCGCCTACCGCACCCAGCTCGAGCGGCATATGGTGACGCACAAGCCAGGGACAGACCAGGTGGGGGTTGGTTCTAAGTGATTTCTTTCTATAATAACCCCTTAGAGAAACGATATTGCTTTGATTGGCAATCATTATTAATTTTTCATGGCATTTTGAAGATGCAGATCTTTTAATGGTAATAGCTTTAATTGAGGTCTAAATGATTTTTTGATGGTCTCTTCTAATATGATTTAATAGTCTTATGTTCACGATCGAATGAGTGTGTTAATTTCTAATTTAGAAATTTTATTTGCACTTTAACTTGACTTTAGTTTCATTTTTATGTTCCACAAAAAGTGAATGAAATTGTAGCATTTTAATTATACATTATTAAACATCTCAGCAATTTTAATTCCATTTTTCACCTAGTTTTGCTTAGGCTTTTTTTTTTCATATAGGACCTAATGCATAGTAAAAGAAGTATGTATTTCTTTCATTTGCCATGAAACATTTTCAAATTACTTAGAATACTTTTACAAGCTTACTAATTTATGAAATCTAATTATTTTCAGGAAAATAAAAAGGCATATAGGTTATATGCATATATACATCATAAATTGGAAAAATAATAGAACACTCTTTATAATTAAAACAAGTCCATCTCAACATAAGTGCATGTGGTTAAATGCCAAAATTGCTCTGCCTCTTTTGGTTTATTTTGTTTTAAAAATAAGATCTCTGTCTCGGAAAGGTAAGGATAGTGTCTTAAATCCTTGAAATGACTGAGTAGGATTGATTCACAACATCTCTTAAATGTTTCAGCAAAACTGCTCTTTCTGTCCTCCTGGGAGAATTGACTCTGCAAATTGATATTATGATGTGTTGGGTGGTCACAGTAATGGCATTTCATAAGTCACAATAACTGGCCCTACAGATAAAGAATTGTCCTAAATGAACTTTGATATTATATGTTTTTAAAAATGGTTCAATATGACATTCTATATAAAACTCCGATTTGTCCTCATAGGCTTTATTGTCTTTGAATAAGGAAAAGAAGGCACAAACCCAATTAAGCAAGGGTAGAAATACTATACCACGAATTTTTACCATTTAAGGCACTTTATCACATAATCACACCATTTGTTTCTGATTGGACTTGTTACTTGAATGTTTTCCAAAGATCGGCTATAAGTAATATGCTTGTGTAGTTACACTTATGTAACAGTTTATCTTCTCATGCTTCTCTGCACAAAAAAACTCTAGGAAAAAAAATGCCTAGATATTTATCTAGTATAACTGCTTTAAATTTCACATGCAGAAGTGTGATTGTGTTGGCGCATTATGAATGGTAGCTTTGGTGTTGAAAAGTCCCCTCATTTGCTCATGGCATTTACAATTAGTAAATTAAAATGATTGTATCATATTAACAGTGGCACAACTAAAGTTTATAGTAGTCCTCTGAGGGCTGTGGAGGAGACAAAGCAGCTGTTGCTGTTTGTTTATGCAACTCAGCAACATATGAGCGCTGGTCCCTCAATGGCGCTCGGCGGGCTGGGCTCCGCTTGATCTTTGAAGGTTGCTGCTGTTTGAACAAACCTCCCTGTGTCCCATGTAACACCATCTGTCTCACTAGGAATGTGGGAAGATTCAGCACACCCTAGCAGTTGTCATACCGATTCTGTGCTGTCTTTTTGCAAAGGGCTTTTGTGTCATTGCCGCAGAAAAAGGCTGGCCTCCTACCTTGAGCACCCAGAGTGGATGGCTCTTTTTTTTTTTTTTACCTAGAATTCCAAGTCACACTGCTCCCCCCACCCCACCCCCCCTTGTTCAAAAAGGTCAGCTGCGTTTGATTGTATCTGTGTGGCTTCTAACTTGTCTTTTCAGCAAACTTTTTTTTTCTTTCGGTCCTTGTACACTACTAAAAAGGAAAATGAAAAGTCGTTGAAGTCCTTCCTACTGACTTGTGATAAAACTGCTCAAGCAGCTATAACCCAAGATGTTGTCTCTTATTTGATAATGAATCAAGTCTGATAGGCAGCACCTAAGAAGAACAGGGTTAAAATGGGCCAGTAGCACCATGAGCAGAATATTTAAACAGGCATACCAAATATTTATAGTCAAAGGTTTTTGTTTTTTTTTAAATTTGGGGGGACTTTTTTTTGACACTTCTTTAAATTTCAGTTTGATTTAGTGTAAGATATGTTTTTACTCGGACAGAAAACTTGGTGAAAAATTTGTTTTAAGTGTGGGTTAAATTTTTTTTTAAATAATTTCCAGGAAATTATTTTTTCCTCAACAAGATAGCAGTATTCTAGAAGGAAACCTTTAGATTTTAGATTCTGCACTAAACACAAAGAGCCATCAACATCTCTACAATTATACTTTCTCATCTCAAGGGTCAAAGAAATGTTTTAGGAAAGAGATGACAGGCATAATTGTGAAGCAGGCATCCGATGGGCATGGGAAGACTTTTTAAAAAGTTCCCATTTTATGACCAGCATTATCACTTTTATTGCAACTCTGAAAGACAGAGCAGATAAATAAGCGTGTGCTCAGACCTCTCGCCCTGTCTGAAAAAGAGGCCTTGAAAAGATTCCTAACCAATCTCCTTTGTGCCTCCTGAACAAAAATGATGGCCGTCTTTCTCCTTTCACAGCACCAAATGCTAACCCAAGGAGCAGGTAACCGCAAGTTCAAATGCACAGAGTGTGGCAAGGCCTTCAAGTACAAGCACCATCTGAAAGAGCACCTACGAATTCACAGTGGTGAGTAGCAGGGGTGCTTGCACTCATGTCTGCATCATTTCCAGCTAGAGAAGGGTCTGAAGACTATTTAAATCTATACAGTCCTGGGCGTAGCTTTTTGAACTTACCCATTTCTTTCAAAAGTGCTGTGTGCCTATGGTACCACTGTAAATGTTTATCCTTCTTACCAAGGCACAGGGGCTTTGATTTTTTATTTTATTATTTATTTTATTTTATTTTGGCCAAATCTGGAGATTTTGCCAAACTGTGTATCTTTGACCTGGATGTATTTGGCTGCAATTTCATATTTGATACCTAAACTTATACAACAAAAAGTAGGAGAAAAATGGGACAAGAGCTTGTATATGCCAAATGTTCCTTGACTCCTGAGAGCTGTACATCATAAACCCACATCCCACCACTGAGATTTCTGCTTCATATGTAGTTTGGTAGCTCTGCCAAGCATTTTATTACCAAATTGGATGCTATTCAAGGAACTAGTTGAATTGGTAGAATCAATGGAACCTCCACAGAGTTGATTAAAGCCATGGCTCCACTTCCCTTTAAACACTGTGATGTCTTTATTGTGCTATTGACCACACATTAATCTGACACTCTGTGTAAATAGGAGGCTGCTGATGGCCTGACAAGATTTGGGATCCTAGCTGAAAAAGGCGGAGATAGTCTTCACCTTCCACTGCTTACATCTTGAGTTATGTCCACCCAGGGTAGATAAAGCCCAGATATAGTATGATCACATAACTCTGACGTAGGCATCTAGAATGTAGGGTCCACCCCCCTCCTGGATTTATTTCATTTGGTTCCACATATTCTTGTCTTGGCAGACATCACTTGTTACCTAAGCAAAGAAATCTAATGCTAATTTCAACTATCATTTTAGGTGAAAAACCTTATGAATGCCCAAACTGCAAGAAACGCTTCTCCCATTCTGGTTCCTACAGTTCACACATCAGCAGCAAGAAATGTATTGGTTTAATCTCAGTAAATGGCCGAATGAGAAACAATATCAAGACGGGTTCTTCCCCTAATTCTGTTTCTTCTTCTCCTACTAACTCAGCCATTACTCAATTAAGGAACAAGTTGGAAAATGGAAAACCACTTAGCATGTCTGAACAGACAGGCTTACTTAAGATTAAAACGGAACCACTAGACTTCAATGACTACAAAGTTCTTATGGCCACACACGGGTTTAGTGGCACTAGTCCCTTTATGAATGGCGGCCTTGGAGCCACCAGCCCTTTAGGTGTGCATCCATCTGCTCAGAGTCCAATGCAGCACTTAGGTGTAGGGATGGAAGCCCCTTTACTTGGATTTCCCACTATGAATAGTAATTTGAGTGAGGTACAAAAGGTTCTACAGATTGTGGACAATACGGTTTCTAGGCAAAAGATGGACTGCAAGACTGAAGAAATTTCCAAGTTGAAAGGTTATCATCTGAAGGATCCATGTTCTCAGCCAGAGGAACAAGGAGTTACTTCTCCCAATATTCCACCTGTCGGTCTTCCAGTAGTGAGTCATAATGGTGCCACTAAAAGTATCATTGACTATACCTTAGAAAAAGTTAATGAAGCCAAAGCTTGCCTGCAGAGCTTGACTACTGACTCAAGAAGACAGATCAGTAATATAAAGAAGGAGAAGCTGCGTACTTTGATAGATTTGGTCACTGATGATAAAATGATTGAGAATCACAGCATATCCACTCCATTTTCATGTCAGTTCTGTAAAGAAAGCTTCCCAGGCCCTATACCCCTGCATCAGCATGAACGCTACCTGTGTAAAATGAATGAAGAGATCAAGGCAGTCCTGCAACCTCATGAAAACATAGTCCCCAGCAAAGCCGGAGTTTTTGTTGATAATAAAGCCCTCCTCTTGTCATCTGTACTTTCTGAGAAAGGACTGACAAGCCCCATCAACCCATACAAGGACCACATGTCTGTACTCAAAGCATACTATGCTATGAACATGGAGCCCAACTCTGATGAACTGCTGAAAATCTCCATTGCTGTGGGCCTTCCTCAGGAATTTGTGAAGGAATGGTTTGAGCAAAGAAAAGTCTACCAGTATTCAAATTCCAGGTCGCCATCACTGGAAAGGACCTCCAAGCCGCTAGCTCCCAACAGTAACCCCCCCACAAAGGACTCTTTATTACCCAGGTCTCCTGTAAAACCTATGGACTCTATAACGTCACCATCTATAGCAGAACTCCACAACAGTGTTACGAATTGTGATCCTCCTCTCAGGCTAACAAAACCTTCCCATTTTACCAATATTAAAGCAGTTGATAAATTGGACCACTCAAGGAGTAATACTCCTTCTCCTTTAAATCTTTCCTCCACATCTTCTAAAAACTCCCACAGTAGCTCATACACTCCAAATAGCTTCTCTTCCGAGGAGCTGCAGGCTGAGCCTTTGGACCTGTCATTACCAAAACAAATGAGAGAACCCAAAAGTATTATAGCCACAAAGAACAAAACGAAAGCTACTAGCATAAATTTAGACCATAACAGTGTTTCTTCATCATCTGAAAACTCAGATGAACCTCTGAATTTGACTTTTATCAAGAAGGAGTTTTCAAATTCTAATAATCTGGACAGCAAAAGCACTAACCCTGTGTTCAGCATGAACCCATTTAGTGCCAAGCCTTTATACACACCTCTTCCACCACAAAGCGCTTTCCCCCCGGCCACTTTCATGCCGCCAGTCCAGACCAGCATCCCTGGGCTACGACCATACCCAGGGCTGGATCAGATGAGCTTCCTACCACATATGGCCTATACCTACCCAACGGGAGCAGCTACCTTTGCTGATATGCAGCAAAGGAGGAAATACCAGCGGAAACAAGGATTTCAGGTAATGAGATATGTCTTTTTTCCTCTAAAGAAAAGTGATAAAAAGTGTGGTCTAACGCGTATAATACCCAAGCTGTGATTCCCAACCTGCCCAGTACAAACAAAAATTGCCTAGACGATGTACAAAGTGTGGGGGGGAAACACTCAGTGAAAGAAAAATTCAGAAATAGGAAAAGTCTTTTTAACATGAACCTTTAACTCCGAGTGAGCTTCCAAAGTCAATGGCTAAAGAGATAAACTTTTTAGGAAGCTGAGGCAAGAAGATTGCTAGTTCAAGGCTAGGTAGCAGAACAGGGTTCTGTCTCCAAAACAAAACAAAACAAATGAAGAATTCTTTCAAGAATTATATGTCAATGCCAATAGTCGGTAGGCTTACCCAGATGCTTGAAATTAAAGTGTGTAACAGCCACATGCTTTGAAGGATGTATATATAGAACTTGAAGGAATGACATATTTAAATTTTAATATGTATTTTGTTTTATACAGAATAGTTCATCTTAAAGGGTATTTTTAAAAAATATTTTACATGTTACACAGGACTTCTTTCCTAATTTTCAAATTATCAAATAATTGATAGGTGGTTGAATGGGAAAACAAGCATTGTTTTAGCATTATTTTATATAATCCCTGTTTGCAAAATAGGAGTCGAAGTGGTAGTGCATGGCTGTAACAGCTGTCCAGTAGTCCAATTTACCACACATCTGCCCTCTTTGTAAATGCATTTAAGTCTATTTAATCTTCTCTAGTATTAATTAGTGCAAATATAGTCTAAGAAAACTAAACTGTGGGCTAGCAAATGGAAATGTATGTTATCATGCAAGTTTGCACTCCTTTGGACCAAGACAAAATAAATATCAAGAAATTTAATAATTTACTGATCCACATTCATTATTGCTCAATGCTGAAGGCTGTTTTATCATAGATAGAACATTGATAAAAAGTGTTATTAATATTCCCTATTTCAAATTAGAAAATTAAATATAAAAATATAGCTTAGGGCTTTTAGTTGGTAGACATACATTTAAATAGATTGTATAATAATAATATTTTGTACCTAAATATAAAATTCAATTAAAATGAGGTTTCTACAGCTACCAATCATTTCTGAAGTAAAGTACACTGGAAAATATAGCAATTCTGATATTTAATGTTCACTTGTGGATATTCCTGGTGTTTAAGAAAATGGAAGATTTAAGAAAACTTCATTTTTTCCCATTTATGTCAGAGAAGGTTTATGTTTTTGTTGAAATGTGAGACTTCACATATTGTTCAGAAAAAAAATTAAAATTAGTCATAAGATAGATTGACAGCTAACATTTTGGAGGATCTTCTGAAGTCAACCTATGCGTAGTTGTTTGGTGTAAACACAAAGAGAAGAGACTATGTTGAACTGTGTGATTATGTCACAGGGAGAATTGCTTGATGGAGCACAAGACTACATGTCAGGCCTAGATGACATGACAGACTCCGACTCCTGTCTGTCTCGAAAGAAGATAAAGAAGACAGAAAGTGGCATGTATGCATGTGACTTATGTGACAAGACATTCCAGAAAAGCAGTTCCCTTCTGCGACATAAATACGAACACACAGGTATGAGCGACTTTGACTAGCTAGCTAGAGCTCTCCGGCCTGCTGTACATTTCATAATATTTAATGAGTACACTTGTGCAACATAAGATGTAGCATATGCTAATACCTTCAACAAGAAAGAAGTAATGCTTTTGCATAACTCAGTAGGACTTTCGTGTTGCCTGTTTATTGGATCATTCATGTGTTTATGAGTGTGCTTGTCTTCCTAACTTTCAAGTTATATGTAAAACAAATTTACATATCATGTCAAAGAAATATTTAAATGCCCAGGGTAATGAAATGGCATGACAAGAGCTAATTACTGAAAGTATCTTCAAATACTTAAGCTATGATGAATTTATATATGTGTAAAAATCTTATAATAAATCTGGTCAGTGATATATTAGTATAATCATCCAAACATCAAGTAAGCCGTGGTTTGGGGTGACTTTGTTTGGTTTCCATAAATTGGCCACTTTTGAATCAATTATATGTTATTTCCTTAAGAGAAAAAGCAAGAGACCAAATAAGCTACTGAATCTACTGTAATTGAAACACTAAAATAATATTTCCCATTCATGTGTCATTAATCAGCAAGTTACAAAGTCAAGTGTTCCCTATGACTAAAGAGGTGGTTCATCACTTTTTCTTAAAAGTGCCGTTATGTAAAAAAAATTTTTCCACACTCCAAAATCAGATCTGCAGCTCTGTGGCAGGGTTCCATCAATGTTCCCTCTTCCCTCCCCATCTTCCTAACATGGGAACCTAACCTCATCCTGTCCTTAACCCATTCCCAAGTCTTTTCCACTAGAACTATGGCAAGCTGTATTAGCCCTGGGTGGGGAAAAAAGTATAGAGTCTTATTCAAAATGTTGGAAAAGGGAGAAGGAGGAAGAAAGTGTAGGAAAACCTCTTACTTTAAACAAGGGCAAAAAATAGCATTAATTCACATGGGGGAAGTAGTGATGGAGCAAAAGGAAGAAAGTGATGCTATAGTTTAACTGCTTGCAGATATGGTACACATTCTGGTACTGAAGGCTACCTTGGGAAACACAAGTCCTTTGAATCTTCCCATATTTCTCATTAGCCATGTGTTGGAGGTAACACATGTGACCAGAATCAAGCTGAGCATTGGGGGAAAGTTGGCATGTGCTGGTGGACCACTAGTGCTGAGGGCACTTTGTGAGGAGAACCAAGGTTTTAACAGCCATGCTCCTCATCCAACCAGTTCAGCAACTTTTTCTCCAACCATGATCTCTGTGGCTATTATTTTAAAAGGTCAATTAATGATACTTTCAAAATGCCCCAAATTGATTAGCAAATATACACAGATTTTATACTTAAGCAATGTAGTTGAAACATCAAAATTTGCCTACACTGTTCATTTATTATATTTTCTTTAATACTGAGTCTTATTTAAGTATTTACAGAGTAAAAAAATATTTTCATGCCTAAATTTACTTTAATTTTAATCAACCTCAAATATATTTTGTATTTCATTATTCAGCTACAATAGGCACATCCCTGAAGGCATCTTTCCCTCTCTGATTGGTCTTATTATATGACCATATGCAAACTCTATCATTTACTAAATGGTGAGTGGAAAACTTTTATTTTAGTGAGGGCTCTCATACATATTGACATCTAGTCAATATATTTATCTCCTATAAATATGCTAGTCCATAAACTTCATAGGTGTTCAGCTAGTTGAGAGACCCAAAAGTTGACAAACACAAATGTGTATATGTTTAATTTTTTTAAAAAGCACATTATTTTAAAAGTAAAATATTCTGGTCTTTTAAGATGAGAGATCTGCTGCCTAGAAACATTGCCTAGCAACAGGATGCTAATCATCCAAAGGTTTCTCTAAACTGGTGACCAATTATCCTCCTGTTGGCGTCCTAGCTTGTCAAGTTTCCAGTATGTTAACTTTTTGGTCTCTTGACCAAACATCTCACAACATTATTGCTGTCATTGTATTAGGTTCCATCCAAGCAAAATTCTTCATGAAATTTGTCAGTATGATGTATGTGTGAATTTAGCTTACTTTCTTCTGATTGGGCCCCATAAGCCTTTTATTTGTTTATATTAATATCTAGTAATATTTTTAAATGAATTAATATGAATATTATAAGAGAGAACTGTCTTGACTCTAAGGCTGGGCAATGAAGTTGAATTGTGATTTGAATATTACATGTTGATTATAAATGTGTCATTGATAAAGTATGTTTGTTATCTGTCTATAGAATTGTTTAAATGAAGAAGAAAATTAGTGACTATTTATTCTTGGGATTCTGTGTTCTTCTTTCTCAATCTACTTTAAATTTATTTCCTAGGCAGATACCAAAGTCATACTGCTTAATTCTCTTACCAATGGCTTATTGCTTGCTTGTTTGCTTGGTTTTCTTTCTTTCTTTATTTATTTATTTTGGTGGGCGGGGATACCCTGGATAGTACAGAGAAGGAAATACTATGTAAATGTTATCTTCAATTGGAATAATTGTCACAAACAATGACTGAAATAAAAGATCTGAACCTTCTGGTAGGCACTGTCAAGGACTCATTTGTACTACACTAAAATTTTAGTCTGACATTTATTGAGTGTTTTCTCTGTTGAGACATTGTGGTGGGTACTTTCAAATCACCTTATTAATATGAGAAATAAAAATATTTCTAGTTTTGAGTAGACAGAGTCTACATTTTAAATAATTTTAATTTAAGTAATTTAAATAATCTGGCCAATTTTGTTCCTAAGTTATATGGTGATTTTTTTTTATGCCACAAACCTTCTATTTGTTACCAACTTTAGTCTTCATTGTAGCTGTCAGATGAGTCATGAACGTAAATAATAGTGAAAAAATGCCCCCAAATGTTTTGGTTCATTTAATAACAATTTGAGTGTTTTTCTGAATCTTGTTCCTACAGAAATTTGATTCTAGAACATTTTGATTTAAGTCAGGTAAACTAATCAAACGAATTAAAATGAAATAAATTCCCAAGTTAACTCCTATTTTAAATTGACATTATTAAATACTTGTTAGTGGATGTTCTCAAGATTAGTAGAATATTTAGTGCAAGGTAAGTGTCAACACTCTCAGTCATATCCTGCCTTTGTCCTTCACATGGCATCACAGTTGAGCACTTTATCCTTGCAGGTTGGCAGTTTATGATAAGGAATTAATGCAATCCTGTTACGAGCCTAGTGTCTATTGTCAAATGAATTCTTTGAAAGGTGGCTGCCTGTTATCACAGAATCCATCTCCCATGCATTTCTAAAAGGTCTGGAAATTGTGTATTGGATGATGGTTGCTTTCAGTCCAGATGTTGCTCTGGTTTTACTATTTTAGAAAATAAAAAGCCTTACTGTCTTAAAGATCATTCAAAATGTTTCATATATTGTCTCCATGAAGTGGCCTAACTGGTTGACCACCTTTGATCCTGAGCTGATGAGACATTAGTATCAAAAAGACACCATGGGACAGTTTTGCTCATGCATGCTTTAACAACTAAAGCAACAAGAAAAATTTCATGTGTAGTTTATCACCACTTGGATTTATTTCTTGCATGTACTTTGCTCTTTGATGCATGCATCCTGCTTAGACTTTAGAAAATGGTTGAACATGTATCAATGGATAAGAGTTAAGTGATTTAACTTTCATTGGCCTTTCACAATGAAGTCCTTATATGAACACTTTACATATCCTGTCTCCATCACTCTGTGCCCAGCCTTCAGGCTAAGTCCCCAAATGATTTTACTTTGACTGCAAAGACCCTGATCCTCAAACCAGTTGACATACTTGAGACTGCACCACAGTCTGTCCTAAAAGATAGATTTCAGTGAAATTCCAGAGCTCATCCTCCTTATTGAGCAGGATGTCATTCTGCCTCCATGGCATAAGTACCACTGCTAGCAGTGTCTTACCTTTTTCCTAGCAGCATCACTTTAAATATGCACATACAAACAAAAAAGGCCAAATTGTACCACAGAAGCGTGAACATTTCCTGAAATGTTAGAAAAAAAAAAGAATAAAACACTCCTAAGTTTTTCTCAAATATACTTCTACTTCCTCTTGTTGTCTACCCAGATTCCTACCACTCTACGAGAATGTCTTGTCATCCAGTTTACCTCATATAAAACATCTTTTCCCAAACTTAAAGAATGGTTCTTATATGTCTTAGATTAAACTTGTTATCTTTGGGGTCTTAGCTGCCTTGAAATAGGTTAATATAATGCTGTCTACATTTCCCAATTGATGAGCACCAACAAATTCTTTTGAATTCTTATCTTCCAGGTAAACAAACAAACAAACAAACAAAAATTTTCTACTTAAATATTGTGCCTTCCCATATTACTTATCACTGATTGATATTGGATATTCCAGTAAAATGAAAACCATCAATGAAACAATATATAGCCATTCTACTGCATTTTCTAAGTGGTGACATGCCCTGGAGGCATTCAATAACATTATTAAAGATATGTGATTACTAATTGAGATTGTATATCACCATATAACTGAATACCTGAAGTGTGCAGAATGGGCTCCTAATCTCATAACATGACACTTAGCAAATGAAAATGGAGTTACATCTACTAATGCTGATGTTTTAATGTAATTTGCTGAAATGAGAGTTTGTAGTCAGAAACTGCAGCACCTAGCTTCATGTATGTCATCATGGTACATCATGCTCTGCACCACACATCTGACTTTAACTCTGGAGCACCAGGCTGATAATTTTTTTTTTGTCAGTTCTATTTCGGAAATAAAGTTTTAAGTATGACAGCTACAGAAGGTGTTGAAGGCATTCCAGTGCTATTTGTGGCCTGGAATCAACCAGATGTGTTTAGGCTTGGCAGTGGTTTCAAGTTCCAAACACTGGAATGTGAAAGGAAGTACAACGTTCTCTAACTGAAGAGTAT